>NC_088931.1:57595000-57907500 GCF_038396675.1 Hydra vulgaris | reverse complement strand
AAAAATATTTGAGAAAAGCTTTTGTATTCAGAAGAACAACTGCATGCAGCACTTAGAGCTTTAAATAAAGGTGAAAAAATTTTATGTGTCAGCAAAAAGTTTAGTGTTCCTGAAAGTACCTTCCACGACAAATTATCTGGTAAAAGCCAACCTAAACGGGAAAACTCTGGCTTTAAATCATATCTTGGAGAAGAAATCGTACAAAATTAATTGGTTGCTTGGTTAATGCAGCGCACTAACATGGGTTTTGCAATAACAAAAAAGTTATTGATAAAGAGGGTACAAAAAATAGTTATGGGGCGAGGTATAAAAACACCATTTTAAGATGGTATCCCAAGTAAAAACTGGTTTTATAAATTTATGCGTCGTCATAAGGAATTATCGCAAAAACGAGTAGAGCATATTAGTTGAGCTAGAGGTCTTATAACTGAAGCATTGATATGAAAATGGTTTAGTGAGGTGTATGAATTATTAAGCAATGATGCGCAATACTTTAATGATCCATCTCGTGTGTTTAATTTAGACAAAACTGGTTTTGAGTTAGCACCAAAAACTGGAAAAGTAATTGTCATTAGAGGAAGAAATGTTAATGAAGAATGCAACAACAGCGATAAGGAAAACCTTACAACTCTCTTTTGCGTAAATGCAAATGGTGTAACTTCATCCAAATGGTTAGAGATTCAAATAACTAGAGAAAATGCAAAGGAAGAAGAAGATATCAAAAAAATGTAAAAATAAAGCTGCTGAAAATAAAGAACTGAAAGAAAAGAAAAACAAGAAAAATCTAAAAGAAAACAAGCTGTAACAAAAGAAAATAAAAATAAAAGACAAAAAAAAAACATTAAAAAAAAGATTTAAAAAGAAAAAAAGTTTAAATTCAGAAAAAAAGCTTTGGTGGATAATTTTATAACCAATGTCTTCTTTGTTTTGTTATCATATTAAATTTATGTATTTGTTTCTCGATTTAAATATATAAAACTAAAAATAAAATATACGATTTTTTTCATACACGGTGGGTGGAGAATCGATTACGGTAGGTGGTGCTTTATCACGGTAGGTGAAGAAACGTACTAGATCTTACAAAAAATTAAAAATAACATTAAAAAAAATTTTGGATTATATAATTTAGTTAATAATTGAGTATAAAATATTAATTCGAAAACCCTAAATAAAAATCTGTTATGGTTTTGGAGTTAAGAAGATTTGAAGTTGAAAGTTTTCTTAAAGTCTCTGTAGGTGGTGCCATGACCCTATATATATATATATATATATATATATATATATATATATATATATATATATATATATATATATATATATATATATATACATATACACATATTAAATATGTGTATATATATATATATATATATATATATATATATATATATATACACATATATATATATATATATACATATACATATCCACATATTAAATATGTGTGTATATATATATATACACATATATATATATATATATATATATATATATATATATATATATATATATATATATATATATATATATATATATATATATATATATATATATATATATAGAACCCTTAGATGTTCTCGAAAGTTTTTTCGATATTTTGTTGACAAAAAGTAAAAATTAAAATGCAAGACCGGAATTTTTTTTTTAATAATGATAGACTGCCTGCCCCAACCAAACCCTCAGTCGATGTAGCAGCACTCCCTTGCGGGTCAGGCTATTTGTCAGTCGATGTAGCAGCACTCCCTTGCGAGTCAGGCTATTTGTCAGTCGATGTAGCAGCACTCCCTTGCGAGTCAGGCTATTTGTCAGTCGATGTAGCAGCACTCCCTTGCGAGTCAGGCTATAAGATAGTCGATGTAGCAACACTTCGCGCATGATTTACAGTAAAAAAATAAAAATAAAAACATTTTATTAAAAAAAATAAAAATAAAAACATTTTATTAAAAAAAATAAAAATAAAAACATTGTTTATATTGTTAAAAACATTCAAAATGTTATAAAAACATTCAGAATGTTTTTAAAAACATTCTGGTCAATTAAATTTGCGTTTTTGTGGTTTTTTTAAAAAACGATTAATTTGTAATTAAATTTAATGGTTTTTACTTTCGTCCAACACGGAAATGTTGGACGAAAGTCAAAAGTTATTAAAAGTGACGTATGTGTTGGCGTAAGAATCACTTTTTTCCTTCCTCGCTAAAGCCAACAAACTATAGAAATATATATATATATATATATATATATATATATATATATATATATATATATATATATATATATATATATATATATATATATATATATATATATATAGAGAGAGAGAGAGAGAGAGAGAGAGAGAGAGAGAGAGAGAGAGAGAGAGAGAGAGAGAGAGTTATAGTAGAGTAATTTTTGCAAAACATCCTAAAAACATTTACATATTATTTACATTTATATATATATATATATATATATATATATATATATATATATATATATATATATATATATATATATATATATATATATATATATATATACATATACACATATTAAATATGTGTATATATATATACACACACACACACATATATATATATGTGTGTATATATATATATATATATATATATATATATATATATATATATATATATATATATATATATATATATATATAGAGAGAGAGAGAGAGAGAGAGAGAGAGAGAGAGAGAGAGAGAGAGAATGCAAAAATATAAAACAACAAACGACAAAAAACAAGGTAAAATAATTAACAAGATAAAATACCTAAATGTTTCTCGCTCAAATAAATTGTTTGAAATACGCAAAAGCTGTGAAATATACGAATCTTCTTGAATCTCCCCAGTTGCAGCATTTGCCAAAGACAGTTTTTTCTCAATATCAACACATTTGCTTTGCAATTTAATGTACTCTTGTCGAAGTAAAGTTAAATGTTTCTGAAGCTTTGTTACTTCAATATCTGCTAAAAAACCGAAAATAACCAGGTAAAAATACATACATTGATGGAAAAAAAACTAGATAACCAAATAAACTTTGAATTTCATACCCATTATTAAATTTGGCTCTTTATTCTTCTATTCTATTATGCACTTCAAATATTCACGGAAACAATGAATGCTTTCTTGCATATTTTTTATTCTTAAGCAATAAATTATTTAAATAAAAAAAAATAAACATGGCAAGTTTTTATATAAAAAAAAATTATATTAAAAAAAAAATAGTCATGGTAGCTTTTTATTGTAAAATGAAAATAACAATTAATTAATTGAAATGAACAACGTTATTTTAAAATTATCAAAGCATTTTTTTTTTAGTTAAAGAACTTTAATTTTTTTTGCAGTTTTTAATAAAAGGTAATAAAATTATACAAAAAAATAATAAATTGTTCCAATTAATAAATATTTGTGCTTAAATACTTCTTATGTACTATTAACTTACTGCAAGTATTTTACTGGTACTGGTACCTAAGTATCATTACTTTAGCAATGTCTGGCATGTTGTCAGAAACAACTCCATAGTTGAAAAAAATACTACTATAATGCAATAAATATTTCACAATGTCAAAAATAGTCTACTAATATTGTTACAAAATCAAAACAATGCTTCAGGGAGTAAGAAATAACATAACGGTGCAAAAACCAATGTTATTGTATAAAATATTATGCAGTTTAAAAAATTATTTTATGCTGTAAGAAAAAATTTCACACATAAAAAAAGATGTCACATCAGAAATGGTGTCAAATGATGGCCGCCAGAAATGGTGACAGATTTATAAAACAAAACAAAACAACTAATCCAAATAATTATTCTTTTAAAAAAAGGTCTTTTGTTTTGGTAATTTTTTTCAATAAAAATCTTCATTCTGTAGATTCCAACCAGCTCTATTTAAATGGATTACTAAATCGAAAACATATTTAGGATTTTTTTAAATTGCAGTTTTCGCTTTCTTCCAGAATATTTGCAGTCAGCTCTCACACTAGAATAAATTTTAAATGGATACAAAAAATTCTTAAATTAAAAAAAAAAAAAAATTTAAATTTTAAAGAAAATTTACTCTTTTCCTTGTCTTTTTGTCTGTCTTTCTTCTGGATAATCCAAGCCTTGCTTTTTTTAGCTGGTTTACCAATCATGAATTTGATTGATTGTCTGAAATTATTTTTAAAATTTATATTTCTTTTTATATAAAATTTACAAAAAAGTTCTTAACATACTGTCAGTTAGTGTAGTCAATTGCTGTGCTCAAATCATCAGTTTCTAGTGCCTAAATATTTATTGTTAAATTAACACATTGAATGTTTGAGTTAAAAAAAAAATTAAAATTGTGGTTCACCAATTTTTTGTAGCCCTTTCTCTTAACAGCCAGTAAAAAACTGCCTGTTAAGAGAAAGGGCTACAAAGTATTACAAAAAACATAAAAAGCTTTCTGCTGTTTATGATATCAAATTATAATAAAAATTGATCTGAAAGATCAAAGAAAAACATTTTTTACAAAGAAATTTTTTAACTTAAGAAACAGAAAATAATCCAGTGATTAAGCATTTAGTATTTTAAGTGACAGATTTTTGGCCTTGCGAAAACATCAAAAATCAATTGAAATATTAATTTTTCAAAAACATTTGTTATTAGTTAACAAGTTAGTAAAAAAGTTTTTTTTTAATAAATTATTCCATTAACTAGAATAAATAGGCTCGTCTCTAAATTCCTATATATTATTCCATCAACTTGAAACCATACACTAAATTTTACTCTTACTGGTTACTTTTCTAAACTACACTGGTCTGCATGATACCAGTTGTCTGAAAAATGTTATTTTACCTAAAATAAATTAAAAATGATAATTTTTGGCACTAATGGCTTACCCTTGGTGTGTCAGGTTTTGAAGACTTTACACATCCAATTTATGGACTGATTTTAGCATGACATAACAATAAACTTTCAAAGTTATTTTCCACCTAAACCATTCTACAGCTTGTGAACATTGAAGACAGATTTTGATACAGCTTGTGACAATGTCTCTGTCACAGTCTTAAAAAGATACAGATTGTGACATAATTGTGACGTGATACAGATTATTCAGCCTGAAGCCTGAACTTATAGAAGTTTAGAGGGTAAGCCTAAAGCCTGAACTTTTAGAAGTTTAGAGGTCCAGTCCTAAGCCTGAACTTGCGTAACAACCAAACTTTACAACATCTTCTAACACATCAGGAATTTTATTAGTCTCAAAGGATCCATCTTGGGGCCCTATAGTGAACAAACTGTTGAAACTGCTCATCAAGATTTTTATCAACATTGGATTAAGTATAAGCAAAACAATCATCCAGAGTACAAAAAAAGATTTTTGCTCTGCATAATTGATCTGAACAGTAAGCATCTTTAAAGAGCTGCTGGCCTAGACATATACATATGAGCATATGTCCAGGCTAAGTATATGATTATCAGAGTCTTTGCAAAACAAGGGATCAACACTAAGATCGGAAGATTAAATAGATGAACTTAAATTTGTCTTACAAAGAGCAAACAAGTCTGGTAAGTTTTGAAAAAGATAAGAATCCATGGATGACTTAATGACTCAATGATCAAATTTCCCAATGACCACAAATATTTTTAAAAGATAGATAAAAACAATTTGGTGGTGGTAATACTTTTAGTTACTTTATTCACATTATTAACTAATAGCGGACTTAATTGTAGTTAATTGTAGATAGACACCTAAAGCAATAAGCTATGTGGTTGCTTCCTTGCTGCTTATTAATCTAAAGTTTTAACAAAGAACTTTTTAGGTGGCCTCAACAATGAAAATCAAAGCACTAATAGAACATCTTGCATTCGCAACATGACACTGTTAATAGTCATATATCTAACAGCTATTGATGAAACCACCCTTTATGAAAGCTACTACTGAAGAAATCTTACTAACAGCAAGACACGGAGCCATCTTAAGTTCTGAACCTTGCTGGTAGTATAGTTTAATCAAAGTTGTACCTTCATTTGAAGCTTTTTTTTTTTTTTTTTTGTTATTCGTCTCCTCAAGGCCAAGAAGGCCACTACAGATGAGGAGGCTACTTAATAGTGGTTATAACCCTCTCTCAACTCTATAACTCCGAAACACGAACCTCGACAAACAAGGCCACTGCGCGGATGAACAAGTTGAGCGCGGTACTACCAGGGACGTGGTGGGGATCGATCTCGGAACCTCTCGCTTATGAGGCGAGCGCTTTACCATTACACCACTACCGCATAACAATAAAGCTAACAATAAGAGTTGCATAGCCACTACCACAAAGGAAAGCAAAAACCTATAACACCATATGAGGGTCAAGAGGATCTGGCACTCATCATTCAAGGTAGGAAACAATGTAACTCAGAAAGTGTAAGGCTGATCAACAGAAACTTTTTGGTTTGCTTAGAAGACCTTCTACAAGATGCAGTTGACGTCCTGGATCCGCCCTGGATGAATATTTATATTAACACAGGTAGTATTTTAAGTCATAGTTATATCAAGTTTTACTAAGTATACCATAGTATACCATAGTTTTACCAAGATAGGGGATTTTTAAGTCATAGTTAACTTTTCTCTAAGATTTTGCCTTAAAAAGAAGATCCTACAAGAAAATAGAACATGATGCAAGTTGTACTGAATTATATTTAATAAAGAAACACTGTAATAAGTAAGCTTGAAACAAGTATAATGTGTTCTGTATTTAATTCGTTGAAATGAATTTAAAATATTCATCAGCTGAATGAATTATATATATATATTTTTTTAATTCATAATTTCCTTTTACTTTACAAGCGTCATTAGCTGTCCATTCTAAACAAAGGTTTAGAATGAAGGCATCATTTGTATACAGTATTGTGCTAAAGTAACCCAATAAGAGCATAATGGACATAATTTTCAAATGAAAATTCCAACTTCTTTTCAAAATTCAGCTTTTTTGGCCTCAGCAAATAAATGCACAGGACTTGACTCCAAATGTACTACTTACCTTGGCATTACCTTGGCAACATTTTAGAAATTGAACTAAAGTGTTGCAATTTTAATAAATTATTTTCTTATGATTTCACAAATGAAATGAAATAAAAATAGTTTTACTACAAAATATTATATTTAGTTTTAGAAATGATTTTTATTAGAAATTTACTTATTAGAGTCTCACGCTTCTTTCTAAAAGTTATTTATAACCTTTACCAACCTCTATATTAATTAATGACTTAAAAATTAGTTAATAAATTAAAAAAGAAAAATCAAGTGCTAAAAAATTAAAAAGGAAAATGAATTGCATTCCTAAAGCGTAACGTATTGCGCTTTGCAGATGCAATTCATTTTTCATTTGCAGATGCAAAATTAATATTTTAATTAAAAACAAATGAACTCTTACTAAATCTAAGCAATATATTCTAATAAGTTAATTTTATTAAAATATGTACATGCAAAGTATCCAGACAGAACCAAAATATCAAAATTAAAAAGCTTTAATTCAATTTTAACAAACGGTAAATAAAAATTTTAATGTTTTTGAAAAAAAAAATATTTGTTTTGAACAAATGCTAAAAATACTTAGGCAAAAATAAACAAGTTGAGCTCAAAGAAGCAATTTTGAGTGCCATTGAGACAGAAATTTTTTTTTTAATGTTAATTCACCTCCCCAAAGCCCAGAAGACCACTAGAGTTGAGGAGGCTAATTTGGTTGTGGTTACAACCCTCTCTTAACTCTATAACTCTGAAACACAAACCTTGGCAAACAAGGCCTCTGCGCGGAGAAACAAGCCAAGAGTAGTAATACCAGGGACATGGCAGGGATTGATTTTAGAACTTCTTGCTTATGAGGTCAGTGCTCTACCACTAAACCACTACCGCATTAAAAGAACTACAAGAGTCACAGCTGCTCAGTTTATAATTAGAATTTAAATTAAAAAACAAATCTTGAATGTCTAATGGCAATTTTTTTTGTTTGGGGTACTATATCTTCATCTATTCAAATTTTTTTAAAAATAAATAAACTTTTTTCAATAAAATAAGGTGAATAGAAAATTATTTTTTGATAACTTGAAGAATATAGTAAAATAATTTTTTTTACAGAAAGGCCCTTCTAAGATAAAAAACTTAAAGCCCATATGGGATTCCTGCATGATTCTGGGCCCAGCATGCCACTAGATATATTTGTCATCAAAAAAGCCATAGAAACAACTCTAAATACCAGCTAGCAGCTGTAAAGCCCAAGGTGGTGGACTCAACACCTTATTGCAGTCAAGCAGTAATTGATGGTAAAGTATTAAAGTAATTTACTTTAAAACATTTTTAATTTTAAAAAATATAACTTTATTGTTTTGTTTTTTTGTCCAAATTTTACACATTTTTTCTTCTTTAAACAAAATATTTAGAATGTTTTGAAAAAACAGATACACATTTCAAAAAAAAACTGCAATTCTTATGTTGAACACTTACATACAAAGTCACTGAATCGGATTTTGTTTCAAATCATGTAATTATAGTAATTAGTATAACTTTAAATACAATGCATAAACTGCAATCTACAATTTACTGAATAATTTATAACTTTATAACTTTAGTAATTTCTTTTTAACAAAAGATCAGAAGTTTATTTTTTGGCTTCAATTTAGTTTATCTTCTTTTATACTGATAAATTTTATTTTTTTTTATTCAAAGTAAAAAAACTTTTTCGGTCTTTTTTGGATGCTCATAATTATGAAATCAATAATTTTTCAAGTAAAAATTTAAGAGAAACTGAATTTTTCATTCAATATTTATGTTCATTTATGCTCTTGTACATTTATATTTGCTGTATACAATATTAGCTACACTAATATTTTATTGTAAAAAAACTGACGAAGTACCAATCCTAATAATCTCAAAAAACATGTTAGAAATATATATTAAAAATATAAAATACTCATTGAGAAGGTTTTACAAATAAAACTTTTGTTTAAGTTTATTGTACTTTTTTTAATAAGGTTTTTTTATTTTTATATAAATAGATTTTTAATTTATTTGTTAACAAGTGTACACAAAAGTGTTTTTTTTCTTAATCATATAGCTAAGCAAAAAATGTTTCACAAATATGTGAACTTTAGTTCTAATTAAAAAAACTTTCTGCTTAATGATTTCTAGGTTCCATTATTGTCATGTAGTTGCTTTTTGTTTGTTATCTGTTATTGTAAATGTAGCTTGGCTACATTTACAATAGCAGATAAAAATGCATATAAGTAATAAGAAACTAAGGTTCTTATTAGTTATGTGTACTCTTCTATAATAATTTTCATATAGATTTTTTTGCATCTGCTACATCTACATTTTCTAAGCCTGCATCTACATTCACTATTAATTATTTTTATTAATTATTATTTATTAATTCTTTTTTATAACTTACTATTTCCAAACACTTAGCACATCTTGTAACATAATTTTATCTGAAACTTTTTTTTTTTAAATTTTATCAAAACTTTAAAAAAATATAAAGGAGACCAGTTTCCATAAAAATTTTATATTGAGTAATTATGTTGAACAACATTTGTACTTATATGATTCCAAAATATTTTCTAACATTTAAAGAATTTTTGTTTAACAAAAAAATGTAATATGTAAATTTTATAAAGCTTTTTAAGTTTAAAAATTTTTTTTGCTGTTTTTCCAAAAAATTTTTTAACATTTTTCATATATTTGTTTGTAAACATGGGTTATGAAGGAAGTCAACACCAAAAATATACACAGGAAGGGAGAGACATCTAAGTGGCTATGAACTAAGACTATGGTGTATTAGATCACCCCAACCCCATGTATTAACAGAAGATTTTTAATACTATTTTCAACAACTGAATATCCATAACTAAAGAAATGAAAGTATTTGACTTAAAGAGCCTAAATAAGCAAAAAAAATTAAGTAATAACATTAACATTTATAACTGTAATGTGGCCCTACTGATTCTTGAGGTTAGAGAAAATTCTAAGAAAATGAGTTAATAAAATCCTAAAAAAAACAAACATCACAAACTTTTTAATTCTGGAACTGTTTGGATAATCAACAACTCCTCATGTAAAACCAGACTTGAATAGATATGAAGTGCTATCAACTCAACCTAAAAATAAAAATTATAAAAATAATAAAGCAAAACATTTATCTAAACATATGCAAGATATGAAGAACTAATCAAGACAAATGTATAATATGAAGAAACAATAACAATATTTAATACCAAACATATGTAAAATTAATTGTCAATTATAAGTAAGATAACAATTATAAACATATATATTTATAAATGACAATTTTTTCTTAAATGAAAATAAGTGTATAGATCAAAACAATGAGAAACATTTGAAATGAAGAAAGAAGATTACATCCTAATAAAGTTATAAATATCTATTATAACAGTTGAGACTCTTCGTATAGAAGATTGCTTGTCACAAACTGTTAATACAAATTTTACACTACCTGAACCACTATCAGGCTAGAATTGAAAAATAGTTTTACCACCTCTAACCTATATTGAAAAAAAAAACAACAGATTATATGTAACTATAAAAAATATGTTTAATAAACCAAATCATTACAAATATATAATTTTATAGAGATTGTTACAAAAAGTAAAAACAGGTTTTAAGAAAGTTTAAAATACAACTTTATATAACAATAATTGGTAAAAAAATACTGAAACATTTCAAAAAGAAATTAAAAAGCTAATAATATTTAAAAAAATTGAAAATTATGTGTTTTACATATTTTTAAAATTTAGACTTCTTATTTTATAAAACTTCTAATTTTTTATTTCTTAAATAACTTAAATAATTTAAATATTATATTTAAAGTTGTTACAAAGAGAATAATTTAATTTAACTTAATTATACAAAATTTTATTTTTAGTAAAAAAACAACAATGTTTTCCAAAATCACACCTTGAAAATCATAAGGGATTAAGTAGGATATTACTAGAGGGGTTAAATTTGATTTTATATTTTCTGAAAGCAATAAAATTAATCAATATAAGATCCAATTACAAGCAACCTGATTTGATTTAGTTATGCTTATAAAAACATAGATAAAAAATTAACAACTTTATCTTGAAAACTATTGTCCATCACAATCGTATCGTATTTCTGAAGAAATAACTTGACAATAAATAATAATTTCAAGTTTTTGTTAAAGTTTAAATAACTTTGACAAAAACTTGAAATATATACTTTGGTAGGTTTACTTTCTTTGTGTATTATATTTACAACTATTCTGTATTATATTTACAAAAAATAAAAAAATTCAGATCGAGATTAAAGATTAAAAAAACTTTTTTTTTTAAATATGTAAACAAAAAATCATCAACATCTATTACTCAAAATAGCTATTAGATGCAAACTTATCTGAAGCAACTCAACAGCGTTTGTAAAATACTGATGAGTTGCTTGAAATAAATTTGCATAAACTTTTTTAGTTTAATTCTTCTCTCTAATTTTCATCTTGTAAAAGTAATACAATAAAAATAAATGTAATTTCTATAATATAAACAGCCTTGCCATTGGTTCTTTGATGCTGTAACTCTGTAAAGATGGCTACTAAGTTTTCTCACTCACTATGAAACAGAATGAATCTGTGTAAAAATTACTCTTTAGAGGTAAATAATAATAAAAATAAATTATTTTCGTACCCTTTAAGTAATTAATCAATTAGTTTAGATATCATCATTTGTTGAGTTATTTTAATATCAGTTTTGTCTTATCCTTGGGAAAAGTAACAAGATAATATGTATAAAAGATGGAATACTAGACTTTGTTTGATTCTAAAAAAGATTTTACATAATAAGAACATTTGGGTAAAGAATAATAAACATTTTAAACATTTTATTTATATTGAGTTCTGCGTTTTATTTATATTGAGTTCTGCATTTTATTTATATTAAGCTCTACATTTTATTTATATTGAGTTCTGCATTTTATTTATATTGAGTTCTGCATCTAGTTTCATCTTGAGAATAGTGAGACTGCCTTCCTCTGAATGATGAAATTTGGGTTATCATCTTTTTTTACATACATCATTTGTAATGCGGTCTCGTAGAATGTTTTCCTCTTATATCTTTTGGTGGCTCACCTAAAACTACGCTGTTAAGTTTGTATTAGTCATAAAATCTATGAAAATTATACTCTAAAATTTTTCATGTATTGATGTCTTTCTTTCTTTCTATAATTCACCACCCCAAGGCCGAGAAGGCCACTACAGATGAGGAGGCTACTTGTAGTTATAACCCACTCTCAACTCTATAACTTCAAAACACGAACCTTGACGAACAAGGCCACTGCGCGGAGAAACAAGTTGATGCCTTTTTTAGCTATAAAAATTATCATGTTACTATATAACATATATATATATATATACATATATATATATATATATATATATATATATATATATATATATATATATATATATATATATATATATATATATATATAACATTTCTAGAACTTGTGATAAAGAGTTAGGCATAGTGCATTTTAAAAGTGATTATATATATATGTATATATATATATATATATATATATATATATATATATATATATATATATATATATATATATATATATATATATATATATATATATATATATATATATATATATATATATATATATAATAAAAGTATAACTCTGCCATGTCTGAACTTATATTTACAATAATTAAATCAGAAAAGTAGTTTCTTTTAAACACCAGGTTAATGTAGTTAACAGTTTGCGCGGTAACCAATAAATGCATAGAATTTTTGATAAAAGTGAATTTAAGAAAAGTATTTAATAATATAATAGAAATCAAATAAAAAATGTATATATAATATTAAACAAAATGATTGCTCATATTTGACTATGTAATGCACAGTTTTAACCTGATTTTTTAAATTTTAACGTGACTATTATTATAAATTATTAAATAAACAAACTTTTTTTTCACTGAAAATGTCTTTCAACGGGTGATTATATATATTTTCACTGAAAATGTCCGATAACTTTGGAAGTTATCGGACAAATCCTAATTTCATTATTTGAGCATAATAATTAGTTTTTGTGGTTTTATGCGTAGGCATAAACGTTCTATAAAATATAAACTTTATTATTTGAAACTCAATTATTTAAAATGAGGTTAAATGCAGCTGAACGAGAATCTTTTCAAAAGCGACTAAAAATGTTTTTTGTAAATAAACCTATTATAAAAAAAAATAAAATCGTAAATCATTTTGAAAAGGAAGGATTTGCTCGAAGTAAAATATATGATAACCTAAAAAGACTTGAAACTGTTCAATCATGTTCTGATAGAAAGCACCCTGGTCGTCCGACATCCTGGACTAGAGAAAAGAAAGCCGAATTAACGAGACTTGTCAACAATCGAAAGGGGTCAGTCAGAGAAAAATAGGTATTAATTTCGTTGTAAATCAATCGACTATTGGTCTTCAGTTAAAAAAAATGAATATTAAATATAGAAAACGTGAAAAGACTCCAAAATACACTATAGAACAACAAATAAAGGCAAAGAAAAGAAGCAGGAAACTAGTTAACCAAATCTATAACACAAAATCGCTTCTTGTCATCGATGACGAAAAATACTTGTGTTTTGCAGGGGACAACATGCCTGGAAATTCTGGATACTACACAAACAACAAAAAGACATGCCCAGAAAGTGTTTGTTTTATAGGAAAAGAGAAATTTCCAAAAAAATTATTAATGTGGATAGCCATCTCTGACCGTGGTTTGTCCGAGCCATTGTTTCGCACTTCTGAGGCTGTAGCGATCAATCCATCAATCTATATTAATAAATGTTTAAAAAAACGACTTCTTCCATTTATTCACAAGTATCATGGAGACTTTAACTATTTATTTTGGCCAGGTTTAGCAAGTTCTCATTATTCTAAAGATTCTCTAAATTGGATGGACCAATATGTCTATTATGTTGATAAAGAATCCAATCCCCCATATGTGCCTCAAGCACGACCAATTGAAAATTTTTGGGGACATTTGGCACAGAAGGTTTACGAGGGAGATTGGCAAGCTTCAACACAGCAAGTTTTGATTGATCGCATTAAACTAAAACTACAAGAAATTGATTTAAACTTTTTACAGTCGCATATGAAAGGCGTTAGAGCAAAATTGAGATCAATTGAAGGTGGTGGTGTTTTTTCATATAAAAAATAATATATTTTTATTAAAAGATAAATGTTTTATTTAAAAAAAATATAAAAGTAGTTTGTTTTTTTGTTTATAAATAAGTTATTGACGTTTTTATTTTGTCCGATAACTTCCGCATCACCCGTTAGTAAAAATCGATAAGGCTTTTTCCACCTTTAATTTTACTAGAAAGAAAATTCTGATAAACATTAAAAATGTGCACAAAGCATACATTTAAATAACAAGTGAAGAGGCATATGAACCATTTTGTAAAAAATTTTTTAATAATGATTACATAAAATTGCAGATAAATAATTAAATATTGAACTCTTTTTATTCTTGCAATAAAGTTTTCAAAACTCAATAAATTTTTAAAAACATAAAAGAACTGTTATTTGCAAAACTGTAAATACATACTTAAGAATCAAACAAAATCAAATAATAGCATTTTTAAAATAATAATAATATTTCTTTATTGTTTTTATTTTTTATTAACATATAGTTTAACTATACTTTGAAGTAATTTAGTAAATAGGTATTCTTATTGACTCAAATAAAAATTTGAAAAACTTAGTGCCTATATTGGCAAAAAAATATATCTATGATTGGCATTTATTATCAGTCTCTTGGGATTTACTATTTATAACTTCAAAACATTTAAATTAGGTGCAATTAAAGTTTAACTGTTTTATGAACAGGAAGTTTCTGATTTTTCTGAACTCATGATGTTTACATTTTTTTCCCCCTGTAACTTCAATAAGTTTATCACAATCAGCCATTTTTACCAAGTTATTTTAATTACTGAAAGAAATCATTGGATTCCAAGATCATATGACTAAAGATATTTAAAGATCATATGACTATAGATATTTTTCCCATTGTACCTGGATTTTTTTATTTTAATTTTTCAAATCAGATCAGTGCGCAAACACAGCACCCAAACTTGAGCAGCTGTGGTGCAGTGGTAGCGCACTTGCCTCAGAAACGTAAGATCCGTGGTTCAAACCCCACGTCTGGGCAAGTTTTGGATGTCAGTTGGGAAGGAGGCATGAACTTCCTATTAAATGCTCTTCTGCGGTACTCTGTGATAAGACTGTAAGGAGTTCTTGGGGCACCTTAAAAATTAAAAAAAAAAATCATAATAGATGCTTTTTTTTGTATCAATACAATAAAAAAATAACAGCAAAAAAGATAAAAAGATAAGAAAATTAAATACAGTTAAGAAAGTTTTTAAATGAACTTAATCAAATTCTCAAAAAAAATTCATCTATTAACTGAACAAAAGAACTCATTTATTATTTTTTAAATAAACTTCTTAGCTTTTTGCAATGCTCGATTACACTCACCAGAACAGAATAAAAAGAACTAAAAAACATTTGGAGCATTTTGATAAGATGGCATCACTTTTTTTTTTGCATTGCATAACCACTGTAGCGCTGATATGTTAAAAAAATAAAATAAAAATATTAAAATTATAAATTCAAAACTCAAATAATATAATATAAATACATAAATATATAAATATATAGTATTGTTTTGTAAATCAAGAACCCAGTTTATTTTTTAATTTCCTTTACTTTTCTGATTTTCTTTGTTTCAATGTTGCAAGAATATAGCATGAGAAAAGAAACGAAGAAAAAGAAGAAAAGTTAGATAAAAACAGAAAATGTTTTAAAGAAATAATTCAGAAATTATATAAGTATAAAAAAGAAAAAAAGCAAAATATTCAAAACTAAAAATGATTAAGTAAGTCTTAAACAATAAAAAATAAAAATTATCTAATACCTTTTGACAAAAAATATATATAAGCACATAAATATTCAAATGTATAACTATAAAAAACAGCTTGAGTTACTTAAATGGTTTCAAAGTGAAAGTAGCTATCCTTACAGAATAAGATTTTTGAAAACCATTCTTAAAAAAAAAGTTTAAATTACACAAAGATTCAAGTTGTTAAGAGAGAAATGTCTGAGTATTCAGGGTAGCAGGTTCTTAATGGTTCCAAAATGCTAGTTTAGATTTTTCTATTAGACTTTAAGGATTAATGGTTTTTAAGAAACTGCTTTCAAATAAACATGCGCTATAACAAGTTTATAGTGCATATTTGTATGTGTTTTAGTTGACACTGATGCAAGTGAAATGAAGCATGTTGTAAAGAATGGTCAAATGATTTGTGTTTATTAAATGTTAAAAAATTCTCAAAAAACCACAATACTAGGAGATAATAAAAAAGGTTAAAACATCTAAAAGCAAAGTAGTATAAAGAGCCGATGATTATGGCAAAAAAAAATATAAGAGTATGCAGGTTTGATATGATAACACTCGGAAAGATAGAAAGGTTAATACTTATAGGAGAGGAGGGTAAAGTGAAGATTAGGTTTTATGTTTATTGGGAAGAAATATTTAAACTTTTACACATGTTGTAATTGGACAAAGTGGTCAAAACTGTAAAAAGAGAATAAGTATAAAAGCATCACAAGAGAAATGATTGTAATCTAAATTTATGTATGATGTGCAAAAAAAAACAAAAAAAAGATTTGTTGATAGATACTAAGTAAAAGCATGAATTAAAGATGTCTTGTCAATTTAATCAACATCAAGTCACTAGCTGATGAACAATATAAGTTGATACTTGCATACCAAAAAAATTTAATAAAATATATTAAACTTTGACTTTTTAAAAGCAAAAATGGGTAGCTTATTTATTTTTTTATTTTTTTTTTTTTTTTTTTTTGGTGTACTTGCTAATTCGCAAAGTGATAATGGGAAAGAATTTGTTAACAATATTGTTAAAGAATTATGTAGCATGTAGCACGAGTTAATAATGGTGCATGGGAAGACAAGAAACTCTCAGGGTTTTGTAGAGCATACAAATCAGGGTGTGGCAAATATGCTTAGTTTGGTTAGACAACAATAACAGCAGAAAATATGTGGAAATCTTACATTTTATTCAGACTATGAAGAATAGAGCTCATTATAAATTGCATAAACTGTTCTTTACATGAGGCCATGTTTGGAACAAAATTGAAAGTTGGTCTAGGTCCAAGTCAACTATCTTTTATTGATGGTCATGATGTGATGGAGGATAAAGTGTGATTGAGGAAATTTTTTTTTGGTCATTTGAAAATCTCCTACAACCAAATCATTGGGTATTATGTAGTACTAATTTAATTGTCATTTGTTGAATTTAGTGTATTACTTTCAGATTTGAATAAATCTATCTCTAGGTAGTAAGTAATTGAAATCACCAGTACAATTATTTATATGCAAAATAGATTATATTTATAAATGTATAATAAAAGTATAATAGTTTATAAACAAGTTTGCATTATGAAAAAAAAAAAAGACAATTTACTAACAACAAAATTTTAAAATAAAATATTCATGAAATATTCATTATTACATGAATATATATATATATATATATATATATATATATATATATATATATATATATATATATATGTATATATATATATATATATATATATATATATATATATATATATATATATATATATATATATAGAGAGAGAGAGAGAGAGAGAGAGAGATATATATATATAGAGAGAGAGATATATATATATATATATAGAGAGAGAGAGAGATATATATATAGAGAGAGAGATATATATATATATATATAGATATATATTTATAAATGGTCCTGCCACTATTGCACAAGACAGAGCCCAAAATATCTTTTTGTTTAATGAGTATTTAATTAGTTTCACTGTTTATTATTTATCAATAAAATTATGTGCAATTTTTTTTTTTAATTTTAAGCTGTTTTATAGACTTTTAAATGTGCAAGTAAGAATATTATATCTGCTATGCATTTTTTAAAATTTAGAGTTGTCTCTAAGTACATGTGGATGACCTTATATGGTGGTGACTTCATGAGTTTTTTGAAACTAATTAGTATTCTTTTTATAAGTTTTGATTTTTTAAATTAATTAAAAATATCAATAATAAACTAGTTATATTATAATTTTTGTTGATCGATTTTATCTATTTTTACTAGATTCATTGATATTTCTTAGCTTCACCTTAAATCATATCCATGTCCATATTTCGAACCGGGACATGCTCAAGTATTACATCCCTACTTGATGATAGATTGATGAACATAATTTTTATGTCGTTGTCTAAGTTAAGGGTTTTTTTTTTTAATTTCAGACTAAATGAAGAAATGTTATAAAAGGCTGAAATTTTTTAAAATAATTTTTGGACATTTAATACATAGTTGATGTGTGCAGTAACTATCCCCAAAGATGAGCAGTGGCAGGTACTGCATTAATCACATCAGTAGCTGCACAAAACATATTTTTAGTTGATAAATAATAACCTCTTTTGTTTTGTGAGTGATATGATTTGCATTGATATCTTCAAGATTTACAACAGAATAGCTTTACCTTTTGCATTCTATTAGATTTTTATAATAAATCATTAAAAGTAAGTAGTTTCTTACTTATTTACAACAATAGCTAATTAAAATAACTAAATCTAATAATTAAAGAATATGGAAGATTTACATCCTGAAATTTTTGCAAATAGTTTTTGTTAGAAGACTTCTTATAAAGGCTTCTTAACTTTTTAGTTTATAAAAAGCTATGCAGATTGTTATACATTCTATGCAGATGGCTTATGCTTAATTACAGAGACAAAAGAAAAATGACTTGAAAACTATGATTTTATTGTTGAAAAAATGGAATAGAGTTTATATAATGTAAAGTCAAGAATAAGCAAGTAGAAATATACTTCTTGGGAATACAGAGAAGTCAAATAAGAGATTAAAATAATTAGTAGTGGAAAAATTAAATGTGTAGGTTATCTTTGAAATACAATTTCATTAGCTGTTGGATCTAAAGAGGTCTTAAGTGCAAGAGAAATGTGTGCTTGACCTAAGGTCAATGTATTATACTCACCTCCAACAGCAAAAAGTGCATCATTGAAGATTAAAGGAAAGTTGTACATCACATGTGAGTACCATGATTTATGACAGTAAAAAATGGGCTTTATTTTATTCTTCAAATGCTTTTTAAAAACTGTAATTTCTATAATGGTTATTACAGTATTCTGACTACAATAATGTGAACAAGAATGTTTTAGAAAAAAAAATTACGACCTTATTAAATCTGTAACTCTATCAAATTGAGGAGGGTTCAAACTTTTTATAGTTTTAATTTTTGAACGCTAAGGCGTTATTGTATGAAATTTTAAATTTGTTGATAAATGTAAATTTAGTTAAGAATAGTAACAAAAATATTTTATCAACTTCTGACTCTCACATTTGTGCAAACGTTACCAAATTTTTAGAACTTTTTTTGTTCCCAGGCTCCCATCATCTACTTTTTTGTAAAGCATCTTTATTTTACATTATTATAAACATATAAATATTTAGAAGTTGCTATCTCTCACAATATTAAAATATGTTGGCATTTGCTCCTGTATATACCACACAATTTTTTGGTTGTTCAAAAGTTTGTCCTTAATCTATTGACTTAAAAAAATTTTAAAACAAGACCAGAAGATTTTTTTTTTAGTAAAAAGATTTTCTGCTTAAGCCAATACCTTTAGTTATGTAGCGGCATTCCTTGCATGTTTTATCTATGTAACTCAATGTATGTACACTCTGCTGCTTAAATCTGTAAATGAATTAGTCAATTAAATGAAAACAAAAGAAAATTAAACAAATAAAATTATCGCTTGTTTGTTTTTTTACTTGTCTCCATGGAGATGGGTTGGCGTTTGATTTACATTACAATTTCAACAGGGTTGCCAGATTTTCTTTAAGCTAAAATGCCAAAAAAATCAAAAAAAATGCTAAATAATGCCAAATTTTTATCAATCATGCCAAAAAAATGCCAACCTTTAAAACAGTAGAAAAACTCCATAATAGTGCATTGAACCTCATTTATAAATTATATATTCAATGAAATTAATTTGTAAGTCATATATATATATATATATCAGTTTTAACTGATCTTTTATATATTTTTCTAAAAAAAAAAAAAACATGTTTAACATAGATAATTAAATTATATAAATAAATAGTATAATATGTTAATATAATTAAATTATATTTAATATATTAAATAATTAAATAATTAATTAAATAATTATATATTAATTATAATTTAACTTTTAATTTAATATAAATCTAAATTTTAAAAAGTTGAAAAAAATTGTAGAACAAATTCTGTTAAAAGAATAATAAAAAATGACTTTCACATTGAATGTGTCTCGATATCAAATTTCCTTCAGTTTCAATCATTAATTAATGTGAGGTCATCTTGAACTGATTCATCATCATCACAATACATGTCCAATAGGGTTTCTAAACACTGCTTAACAGTAACTGTAAAACAGCTGTTTTTTTACAAAAAAAAACAAACACCAAACAGCTGTTTTTAAATGAATTTTTTTACTGTTTTTTTAATTGAAATTAAAGCGACAAAAATTAAAAACTGGAACTTTTTTTATGCATCTGCATAACAAATAAATTCTATTTCAGTATTACAATGAGTTTTAACTGCATAAAGTTTCATTCAAATCTGAAAATGCTCGAATTTTTTTATTCGAACAATTTCAGATAAAAATTTATTTACATTTTAATAATTGACAATTGCTAAGAGAAAAGTTTCTTCATTAACAAATATGACAACATGTTTATTAAAGCAATTTGAATGGTAACTTAATTTGATTTATTTTTCAATAACAATTTAATAAATGGTTTAAAATATAGGATAATAAGTAACTTTAATAAATAACTATAGTTCAGTAGTTATGATTTTTTATAAAAAAAACTAAGCACACAGGCAAGTACTAAGGAGTTTCCTATTTTATAGTTCTTTTTTACTAATCTAGTACTAAAAGTTTCTTAAAGGTTTCTTAAGAGTTTCTTTAGAGTTATAAATAGGGCTTCTTGCACCAGTTTCTTATTTACATTGACTTAAAAATAAATGCATAGTTACTAGTTATGAATTAGTTTTTTAACGGTGGGTAAAATGGTTACTTTCTATTCATATTATTAGCAATATTAGTCTGGATATACGCAACAAAGCGGAAAAATCTAATTACAAAAGAGTTGGAAGGACAGTGTCAGCATTGTAACAAAATAGTAAAATGCTCAGGAAGTTCTACAACTACCTAAAAAAATCACTTAAAAGTCACAGACTTTGTTTAAATAAGACAACAGAATCAATCATACTAACAGATGAGAGAGCAAGTGAGAAGAGACAAAAAAACTGTGAACGACTTCTTTATGCAAAAAAGCTTCAAAATATTGTTTCTGATTTGGTTACGGATGACATTTAAGTTCAAGCTATAACCAGAAATAAATACATTCGCCAGTCAATAGCTCAGGTTGGATTTAAACTCCCTGCTAACAAAAGTGATGAAAAACAGTAAAACAGCTGTTTTTTAAAAACCACTGTTTTTCAGAAACCCTAATGTCCAATTCAAATTTAGGTAACATTTTTTCAGTGATTTTAAAGTCTTTACAACATTTGTTGCGATTAGCTAGGTTTGTTTTTAGCATAGTTAAAAAACATGTTTCACAAAAGCGTTTGATATAGGGAGAATAAGACAAGTTAGGAATAAAAAAAGGGCTGGGTTGGGGCAAAACAAAGTAACCCGCCCCTCTCCTAGGTAAAAGTGTTTAAAAACCACATACATTAGCAATGCACATTTATTTTGTTCACTTAAAAATAAGCAAAATAAGAGAAAATCCCTTGGCTGCTATGTTTTAAAACTCTGGTTTATTGTCTTATTACTTAACTCGCATTAAATAAATGCCAGAAATCCCAACATGTAATGCACATCACCAAGTTGCTTAATCCTTTTTATTGAGCAGAATACTAAACAGACGAAAAAATATGGAAATTATTTTAATTTTTGTTTTGAAAAACTAGAAACAAAACTAAATCTTCTTAAGATAAAAGAATTCACTTATTATAATTTTCAACTTTAGCTGCAATGTAGATGGTTATATATGCTGAAGGAAGATCTTGAAGTGTTTTGCTGTAAATATTCATGTTTGCGGTAGTAAACTAACTTAATGTTTGTAAATTCAAGCTATAGCCTAATCAAGTCATAGTCTAATATGATTTAAGAAAAGCACATCTAATTCAAACTTAATGCAATATTGTTTTCTAGACCTGTAAATAATAAGAAAAAAAGTTTATTCAGCATAAATTTTTTGTGCGGCTTCTTTAAGCGCGGAGCCTGAGAGGGTTTTAATCGAATTTCTCGCTCTTAAATTAAATTAAGTTTATATTAAATTTCAACAACATCGATGCACATGGAATAACAAGGTTTACAAACATTGTAAATTGAACATAGTTATGCAGAAAGCCACTAAAAACTTCAACTGAGATAAAAGCACATGTGTCAAAATGTTATTTATTAAACCTTGAAAAAAAAACTTTTTGTAAGGCTATTACATTAAGCTTTCATATAAAAGCCCAATGTCTGGTTTTAGTAGAGCATAAAATTGACTTTTCTTCGTCGGGTAATATCAATCTTATTTTGACAAAAATTGTTGGCTGGCTGCTTTCTGCATAACTATGTTTGATTAACTTGTTTATTTATGTTGATATGCCAATATAAATCCAAATCCACGCCTATTATTTGCTTATTAAGTTCTTCTCATAAACAATATTACACTTTCAGAGGAAAGTTTGCGTGAGGGAATGTTTCCTAACCAAAGGTTTTCTCTACTTAATAGGGACAAGAAAAAATGCATATTTTATGAGGATGTCCTTCATAGACGAGAATTAAATACTTATTACTAGTTTTTTATTAAGGACTTATCCTTACGGTTTAATCACAAAACACTGCGGAAAAGCATTTATTAAGAATTATTAATTACGTCTCCTTCCTAACCGATGTAGAAAACTTGTCTAGAGGTGGGTTTAAACCCCCGGATCGCTGGAGTCTGAGACATGTGCACTACCCACTGCGCTGCACGGCTGCGACTAATTAGAAAAATAACCTTATAAGCTAACGATAACCTAAAAATAATCTAATTACATATTAGTTATCATACCGATTTAACATCATAAAATTAAAAAACTAATTAACAAAAAAAAAAAAACTGAGTACTGATTTAAAATATATTTTATATTTAAAATCACACTCACACAAAGAAAAATAGTTCGTGTAAAAAAAAGAAATGTATGTATATATATCTATGAATATGAATATATATATATATACATGAATATATATATATATATATATATATATATATATATATATATATATATATATATATATATATATATATATATATATATATATATATATATATATATATATATATGAACATATACATATATAATTATATATGTATGTGTGTATATATATATATATATATATATATATATATATATATATATATATATGAACATATACATATATAATTATATATGTATGTGTGTATATATATATATATATATATATATATATATATATATATATATATATATATATATATATCAAAAAAGATCAAACCAAAGTACAAAGGTAAATATATTTACTGTTTTCCTTTTTCTGTGCGAATTTTAATAATTAGCGATCTCAATCCAAACTTTTCTAGTAGTAGCTTGCACTCAGGTACTGATTCTAAATACTTTAGTACTTCTTTTTTTAACAAAGGGTTATTTGAATCGATAAACTGTTTTAAATGCTTATTAACTAAAATTAAGTCGTCCTGGCTATACTCTTTCCGATTTCTTGTAATAGAATTCAACGACGAAGTTGGTGAAGATGGGACAATATCACTGTGTTTGTTGAATGAACAGTTATCACTTGTGAACTTATCAGTTTCAAAATCTGAACAGTTTTTAGGATTAAAATCCAAATCATCATCTGAAGCTTTGTTTTTTTTTATTAAATAGCGAACATCATCTAGAACTTTTTTTACCTTTTTAACATCCGATATATCACCAAGAGAGTACTGACTAAATTTTTCACGGACTTCAGGCAATGTTATACTGCCCCTTAAAATTTCAGACTCAAAAATCGAACTCAAGGAAAGTACTTGATTTCCAGCAAATGTTTCTCTCTGAACCTCTCGAATCCGCTTACTAGTTTCTGCTACTTTGTTCATTTTCTCAACTATGGCATATGATTTTTCTGCTGTGTTTACATTATGGCATAGCAAATTAGCTGTATTTTGCTTAAGCTCAGGATATTTATCATGCACCAGAGTTGTTGTGTATTTTCTAACAATTGTTGGGTTAAGACATGATCTACCAGTACCTTTTTGCCAAAAAGATGAAAATTGTTTACTTAGCATTGAAGAAGAAATCGGACTTCCACTCCAACTTAAAAATACATAGGAATCATCTTCTTTTGATACTCCATCCAGCATATTCCGCATAAATTTAATATACTTTTTTACTTTTAAATGTAAAGAATGGCTTAAAACAATGTGAGCTGGTCCTTTATAACTTGTTTTGTGTTTCATTACACTGACAATGAAACCCTCTTTTTTTTCTGTTGATTTTTTAAATTCATTTAAAGTCATGTTTGATATTGCCCCAGGACGAGAAGCATTGTCAAATATAATACAAGTTAGTAAGTAATCTCTTGCTAAACAAAACGTTGCTTTTGTAAGTTTAATTGTGCTGCTTGAACTAATAATCTTATTTGCATCACGAACAATATCCGAGTTATCTAAGAAAACTATTTCTTCCGCAGATGGGAAATTTTCAAGATCAACTTTATCCTTCTCGTACCGACTTTCTTGAATAGACTTCCATAGAGTTTTTTCCCACTTTGAAATTTGTGTTTTTATTTTTGAATGTTTTTCGTTTGTTACAATATCAGATCTTTCCTTTATAATACAAAAATCTAAAAAATGTTTTATTGATCCAAGATAAGTTTTTATGGTACCGGGTTTTTTATTTTCTTTATTGAGCTTTCCCATCCACAAGTTCAGAAAAGAATGACAACTTAGATTACTGTAGTTGATTTCAGAATCACTTTGGTGCCTAACAATTCCCAATATTACACCTTTGTGCTTTAAAGCACATCGTTTAGGTTTCTGACCCCCATCAATGCTTACAAGCCAGTCAACAAATTCATTCACTAACTTTTCTTCGGAAGATGATGTCATGTAGAATTTATCATCCAGATCTTCAAAATCTGCTGATTCAATGGAGATGTCAGAGAAATCGTTTGAGTCACAATGAAGATTTTCTGTAAAAAAAATAATAAAAACTTTAATAAAATAAAGGGTTTAAATTATTAAACACAGAAGCATAGTATTTGTACCTTTGTTATTAAATCTACTCGACACATACTGGGAAGCAAGCCACTCTTCATCACTTTCTGTTGATGTATCTATGAAATTTGCACCTTGCCGAAACACTTCTCTATCAAAATAAGGTTCTAGGCTTAAGCTCTCATCTGATTCTGTTAGTGATTCTGATTCGCTTGTTGATCGCTCATTGACAAAAGTAGCTTTTTTTACCAGAGCTTTAACATCGTTTTTTGGGACTTTATGATATTGTCTTAGATGGTTGCCAAGTCTTTTTACCTCCTTCAAACAAAAACTCATAGGGCAAGTTTGTTTTTGGTATTTTTGAACCTTTGAACGTCTTTTTGAAGGTGATAAGACTTTTCGATTAAGGTTTAGTCCAAAGTCTAAACGTGCATTCGATGCCTTAATTTCATCCCAATTATGTTTTCTTGATTTTAAGTGTCTTTTTAAGTGAGCAACTGACCTGAAAGCAAATTAGTAAAAAAAATTATGTTGAAAATATATAGTTAAAAATAGCAGATAAAAATAATTAAAAAAAAGTTGAAGGAAAATGTTTATAAACATTAAAAAAAATAAGTATGAAAATAAAAATCCAATCAGTATAAAAAAACTAACTTTCCACATGTAGGGCAATTCACTTTACGCCTTGATACTTTCTTTTTTCTTTTTTCACAGTTCTAAAATAATATAATACTATGAGATATTTGAAAATAAAAAGCATATTTTTCTGAACAAGTCAATGCATATCACAGAAGTACTTCATCTAATTGGAGCAGTTAGATCAGGATAATGTGATACCGAGAGCAAACTTTTTCAGACTTTCACACAAACAGAATTATTTTTCTATATGAAGGTGAGTTAATTTGCTTACAGATTTTGGTAAAACACACTGATTACGTGATCCTCAATCACAGACACAACATGTTTCTGTAATTGAATTATGCACTTACTTAGTTAAAAAAAAGTTTAAGATTTTTATATTATCCTTTAGTAACTAATCCATGTTGTTACAGAACAAAAAAATTTCGACAAGCAACAAGCTTAATATCTACTTTGAGTTGGTATTCGTCCACTATATTTGCAATATTCTGGAGTCTTCTTTTTATCAGCATTTTGTTTGACGCTTTTGTCCTCAATCTAGATTTTCCCGCGAGTGCGTCGGTAACTCAATGGAATACCGCTTTCGAATCGGTACAGATGTGCAAAACTTCCATTTTCCAATTACAACCCATGTTTAGTCCTTTAATTACTGCATCAAGTTTGGACATGTTTATATGTGTTGTGTCATCTTTTCTTAACCAACCAAGCGTCTTCGATTATATTGTCATCAACCTCGACAAACACGCCTAGTGCTATTGAACTAGCATCTACCCAAATTGTGGCCTCGTTACTATAAACACTCCAAATTCCTTTAGCAGAATCGTCATTCCGTGTTCTTTTAACCATACCATTCAGCATTTCCCCCAGAAAATTGCATTTTATTTTTTCGTCCTACGTTTTTGTCAGGGCGTTTGCTGTTCTTTTAACATACGACGAGGCTACACGCAATCAACTACAAACTGGGAATTTAGAAGTAGGTAACGCCAATATTGATTATTTAGGGAGAGAACTGGCGCAAAAATCTTCTCCATTAGCACGTTTTTTGGACACATTCTTGATATGTGCCCTTTCTCTTGACACGAGTAACACAAAACATCGCTTGGCTCCCGTCTTCGACTTGATTTGTTTCGATTACTACTTCTTTGTAGATGACCATTTCTTGCAAAATGATTAGGAAGATTACATTCATAGTAAATTGGTTGCGTTTGATCTTCAACCGATTTTGCTCAGCACGTTGTTTTGTTGCAGCAGCAGCAGCAAAATTTTCATTCGTTCCATCGTTCCGTTCTTCAATCGTAAGTGCTCTTGCTCGCGCAAGGATTTGTATAGTAGTAAGACCATCCATACGAGAACTTGATCTTAGCATTCGTAGAACTTCCTCAGGGAGCCCAGAAACAAGGCACATGCAATGACTCTTTTTGGTAGTCCACCAATCAGCATTCACTAAACTCTGTTTTATGTAAAAAGTATTTTAATGAAAAGTACACTATTCGAGGTATAAAATACAAGTTAAATTGGAATTTAAACCCTATTCCTGAAATTTTTTCAAGCAAATTAATAAAGAGTTTATGCAATAAAAACTGTTAAAACGCTTCGTGAGAAGGGTTTAATACATGAAGAAATAATACTAATTGCAGATGAATTTTAGCTTCAGAAACAGACGCAAAATTGTAGAGGTGTCTATGTGGGTGCAGATGACAATGGTACTCTGTACAAAAGAGTTGTTGCATTTTATAATTGTTAGTTTAAAGAAATCTATTCCTAATGTTATAAAAGCAGTACCTGAAGATACCATGTGGTAAATGGCTTACGGAGCAAATTTCAGATTCTATTAGTTTTCTTTCTCTATATTCGAGGAGTTGTTACTGACTCAACTCAAGCAAATGTAAATGCATTTAGTTTGCTTTATTCCAAATTCAGTTAAATTTATTTATTTAACATACTGATGGTCCAAATATTAAAATAAACTTATTTTATGATAGTGTTCACATTGTTAAAAATATCAGAAATAATTTATTACACTGTAAAAAATTTGTCTTACCATCATTTACGTATAACATAAAAGATGGCGTTTATAGTTGTCCAGCTGGTTATATTACTTGAAGAGATTTTCATCTTCTACGTTCTAAAGATGAACAAATTCAAGGTAATTTTAAAAAATCTCCAAAAATTACATATCGAAGCCGTCACCCTGGTAATAAAAAGCAAAATGCTTCTCTTGCACTGTTAATTTTGACGAAACAACAATTGAAATTTTAAAAAGTTATTTTCCAGAACAAAATGACTGTTTCAAATTCAAAACAGCAATTTAGTCCTAATTAACTTCGTAATGCAATTATTTTTGATGATGGTATTACCACATTTTTTAGGCAACTAGCTGATTGGATTGAACTTTGGCAGAAACTCAATTTTTTACTTTATCAAAACAAACATCATCTGCTCTTATCACAACTCTGCGTTTTCAAGTAATGCTTATAGACGAGCTTATTGAAGAAAGATATTTGTATGTGCTTACTTCACGACTTCAAAATGACCCTATAGAGCGTAGATTTTCTCAATATCGACTGATGAGCGGTGGGAGATTTCCAGTAAGTTTACAAGAAGTTCAACATTCAGAAATTATTTTAGCATGTCAGACTTTAATTAAGGAGAATATAAATTTTTGGGATGAAGATTTGAAGAACAATTATGATAACACAATTAATTATGAATTTCTAATAACATTAGATTTAAACTCAAATGAGATATCAGAATTAACTCTTTTACCTGAAACAGAAGAAATTGCAACAATTGCTGGTTATATAGCAAAGAAATTGATAAAAAAAAGCAAGTGTAACGATTGCAATCTATGCTTGCTACAGATGCAAGCAATATAAATATTTGTCCATATCTACTAATATTTCACGAGATGGTCTAACTGTGCCTTTACTTTCACTTAAGGGTTTCACATATGGATGTTTTGCAGTCTTAGATAATCTTTCAAATTTAGTGCTAATGTCAAAGATTTATAAAACTTTTTTTTATCAAAATACTTTCCAACAGTTTGCTTTACTTGTGATTTACACAAAAATTGGGGTTTTAAATTTGCTTCTAAAATTACCATTAATGTTTTTTTTTTTAAATGCTGTTAAAAATTTTAAAAGTAGGCAGAGAAAAATAATGTATAAATAAAAAAAAACATAAATAGATAATAACACAAAACATAAAAAAAAAATAGAACACAAATTTCAACCTCTCTTTTTTGTAAATTCCCAGTGTTGTCAATTTAAATGTGTAATGTACAAATATATAAAAATATATATTATAGATACATACATATATATATATATATATATATATATATATATATATATATATATATATATATATATATATACATATATATATATACATATATATATATATATATGTACATATATATACATATATATATATACTATATATATATATATATATATATATATATATATATATATATATATATATATATATAAAATATACATAGATATATATGTTTATAAGTACACAAATCGCTAGTATGAAAACACAAAATTCCAATCTTTTGGGAATATTTTTTTATTCTTAATTATTATATTTGTACTCGTTATACTATCTATTTGGTCTAGATGAGATATGTTTTCTCTATAGTTGCGCAGCCATTTTTTTTTATAAATAGGCCTCTTAGAAGCGGACTCTAAAATGTAACATACACGGCCGTGTAATGTAGTGTAGGCCATGTGCTTTTAGCAACGCCTCTTTTAACCGGTCAAAATCTTCTTTATCAGTTTCTGCTAACTGTTGATATACTGCAAATGCACCATTCGTGAGACGGAGGGGAACAACACACGCCAGATCGGTTACACCAATTAGTTTGCATACCAGTTCAACTTTTTACAGGCATTCTGCAACTGATTGTTTCCACTAAACTCCGGAATAAACTTTAAATCAAATTTAGTCGACATTTAAATCAAATTTAGCCGAAATAGTTTGTTGTATCACATCAAAAAGAACTTTTTTAAGTTGAGCGTAAAACGCCCCATGTATTTTAATACAATTAAAATAATTTATATGCAAACTAATTCTCTTAATATTTACAATTATGTCTTTATATTATTTACAAATACGTCTATATACATATGCAATTATTTACAAGTAACGCAAATCAAGTTAGCTTTAAAACAATCATTAATTATAATTACACTTTACACATAGACTTATCACTAAAATAAACATATACATTAAGCAATTCCATTGTTTCTTCATTTTGAATAACTACATTTTGTGCCTGATGATGTGTATTTCCACCTTCTATTACCTACAATTAAAATAGTTACTCTTTAGAATTAAAAAAAAATTTGAACTCTGGTGATGAAGAGCATAATGACAACAATTAATGATGTTGTTGTTGACGATGATGATGACGACAATAATAATGGCAATTTTCAAGTTTATTCACACAATTTACAAAAAAAATCAATCCATACCTCTCTTTTTTTAAATGGAATACTGGTTTCTAAAGTAAAAACAATAGTAATAACATTAATTACAATTGAACCCATGTTTTTCATATTCAAACTTAAAGATAAAATTTTTTTTGAATTCGAACTCAAAAAAACATTTTGAAAACAAAAAAATTTTCACAAACAAAAAAACATTTCAAAACAATTCGAAAACAAAAAAACATTCTGAACTCAAAAAAACATTTAAAAAGGGTAATTAATATAAGTATGTAATGTAAATATTGATAATATAAATAACAATAATTAATATTAATTTGAATAATTAAACGGTGATGTACTCGATGAGTCATCTACTCTTCATCTTCTAGGATTAACTCTTACTTCCGATCTTTCTTGGAAACCATATATCAAATCAGTTGCAAAATTAGCATCTGCTAAGGTTGCATCTCTTTATTGAGGTCGACATTTTCTTACTTCGGATTCTATTCTCTATCTCTATAAATCTCAAATCCGGCCTTGTATGGAATAATGTTGCCATATCTGGGGCGGATGTTCTCATGATGCCCTTTCTCTTTTAGACAAGGTGCGAAAACGCATTGTAAACATAGTTGGATCTGCTCTTGCAGCCAAACTCCAGCCATTATCACATCGTTGTAATGTTGCTTTTCTTTCACTTTTCTAAAAATACTATAATGGGCACTGCTTTAAAGAGCTAACCTCTCTTATGCCATCTACGTCATTCAATTAAGTCTCATCCTTTTTCTATGACTGTTCCTAAGTGCTCCAAAAACTCTTATTCGACTAGTTTTTTTCCTCGAACATCAGTTCTTTGGAATTCACTTCCTTCATCTTGCTTTCCTAATTCATATAATTTGCAATCCTTTAAGTTATCCGTCAATCGTTATCTTGCTCTACAATCGTTATCTTGCTCTACAATCTTCATCTTTTCTCTTCCAGTAACTTCCAACTTTAATTAGTGGTTGCTTGCAGCCTTGTTGGAAGCGAAGATGTTTAAAAAAAAAAAAAAATCAATTAGATTAATAAAATCACTCTTATAAAGCTTTAGTTTATAAATTATTTGCATAGATTAATAAACAATAATAAATTACCCAAAAAAACATTTTCATTATCTGAAAGTTCATTCAACAGTTCAGTAGTCCTGAAACAATGAAAAGAGGAAGTTTTAATAACAAAATTAATAAAATAACACAGTTTTTATTCTAAACATTTTAAGTCTAAAGCCATAAACCATTTTATGTACTTAAAATGTTTTGTTATTGAAAATAATGATGCACAACTGTACAAATTCTACCAGATAAAATTAAGGTAATAAACAATAGCAGTAGTACCTACAAAATGGGTCTGTAATATACTAAATTGTAATAGCAATATACTGAATCGTAAAAAACTACAAAGGACAACAAATAAAAGCCTTCTATCTTGGCTGTGCACTATAGAAACTATTTTGCATATAATACATAATGATGATATAATAAATACAAATTTACCTTTGTAATGAGTAAGAACTTAACAGTACTTCAGCCTAAAACATAGGAAGTTTGATAAAAGTATAATATATTGTTAATAAATATAATATATATATATATATACATATATATATATATATATATATATATATATATATATATATATATATATATATATATATATATATATATATATATATATATATATATATATATATATATATATATATATATATATATATGTATATATATATATATGTATATATATGCACACTGGGGCACATTTATATATGCAATACACACACATTTAAATTCATGAAAATCCTACTTTAATTCTTGAAATTCCTTCCACTTTTGCGAAAAGATACAGTATTGCTTCAGGTAGCAACACCTTGAATGTATAACCACAAGACTGAAAAAATATATTTATTAAAAAAACTTAGAATATGCTGATTTTTTTAGTAAAATATATTTTAAGTATTACAACTATATAAATAATTTACATCAATAATATGAACATATATATATATATATATATATATATATATATATATATATATATATATATATATATATATATATATATATACACACACACACACACATATATATATATATATATATATATATATATATTAGGGTGATGACTTTTTTACAACCTTGTTTCCCTGTATTACTCTTTGATGAGCTTTTGTTAAAGATTAGATAAAATCTTTCTTTCTAGGTGATTTGATAAAAAAAATGTCACACACAAAAAGATTTAAAAATTTTTATTTTGCTTTTTTGCCTAATTTTTGAGGTGCCTTTGAGCAGTTACAAAATTGAATACAAGTTTCAGAGTCCTAAATATGCAATATTTTATAGTCATCAAACACACAAGGAAGCCAATTATATATAATAATGTCATCGGACAGGAGAATCTTGTGGAGATTGTCCTTGCTGAGGCAGAGGTCATACAGGCCTTGCAAACTTTGATTGCAAAACTTTCGGTGGTGTTGATTCGTATGTTTTCTAGTGTTTTTGCCAGCATCTGAAACCTTTTGAATTGTCATTTAGCACAGAAGATAGTTTATCGAAATCTTAAGCGTGGGACAATTGACTGCTAAACAAATGGTTGGCCCATGAGGAGAAAACAAATTAACAGATTTTACGCAGCTTTTGACTTGTTTTGGGCATCAGAATAAAAGCAAGACAGGCTAGAATGGCTTGAGAGTTGCATTGTTGATGTTTGGGATCTGTTGAAACTTTACAAAGGGCATCTAATTCATCCCAGTGTGGTGACGGAAGACATGAGTTAGCTTGTAAAGAAACTTTATGTTGTCTCTCCAGCCGCCTGTTTCCTTAATATCATTTGTACTATGGCTGAAGGCTGCTTTCAATTTATCATAATTGCTAACCAAATCGTTCACAATGTTTGTTGATTTAATTAATCCGTTGAGCTCATCTTCTATGACAACGCGAAAAATGTGTGGGTAGTCTTGGCACAAGCAGTTTTGTCAGTAGAAACCACCAATGTAGCTTTTGCTCTCAATTTGCTTTTATACAGGTTCTCATCCTCTTTGCATAACCATTTGTCTTTAAGCTTTAACCTTAGCAATGTCAAACAGTTCATTCAATGCATTAAAGTCTTGCTTCTTTCTGCAGCGCTCATAGACTTTCAAAAAGTTTGCTAATTTTTGCACAAATGACTTGATCAGATACAGGTAGAAAGTTCAATGTTTTGCTCCATAGGGCTTTAAGCTCTTAAAATGCGGTAGTGGTGTAGTGGTAGAGTGCTCGCCTCACAAGCGAGAAGTTGCAAGTTTAATCCCCACCATGTCCTTGGTAGTAACGTGCTCCACTTGTTTCTCAGCGCAGCGGCCTTGTTCGCCGAGGTTCGTGTTTCAGAGTTATAGAGTTGAGAGAGGGTTGTAACCACAAAAATAGCCTTCTCAACTCTAGTGGCCTTCTACTTGGGAAGGTAAAAAATAAATAAAAAAAGCTCAACAACAATTATAGTGATTCTCTCTCTCCGTTCTTTGGTGGTGGATCTAAGAAATTTGAAGCCTCCAATGCCTTGGTTTTTCTGGGGCACGCAACTTCTTTCAGTCATTGGTGCTTCGTAAATTGCTACTTTGCCTCGTCTTGATGGGGCTTGAAACTGGATTAAGTCATTGTCAAAATTTCCTTGTTCTTCTCAGTGTCAAACACCGAGAAGAATAAGAAAATTTGTTGTTGAAATTTTAAAATTTTAAACAAATTAAAATTTTTTAAAAGACATGTTATATCCTACTCAGAAACTGAAATTGAAAAGGCCTAAACATCAAAATTAAACACGTAACAAATTAAAGAAACTGTTACCATGTTTTCATACATTTTATTTAAAAACAAGCAATTCAAAAGACACAAATAAAATATATGTCAGTTATATGTTTGTATATAAAGCACAAATATCAATGTAGCTCACCAAATAATAAAAAGTCTCTTATAATTAGGCAATAATAGTGTTGAGACACAAAATTAAGGTAATTTAAACTTAACTATCTGCTTTGAACACCTCACTTATTTAATAGTTTATACCATACTGCAAAACTGCTAAAAAACTCTACACGAGCTTCTCGAATGCACAACATTCTACGATATTCTGAAAACTTCCAAACAATTCTCTCAGGGCAGTACCATGAAATTTTTTAGGGAGTTCGTTTATGTAAAGCGAAGAAGTTTAGATTAAAAAATATATATTTTGATTTTTATAACAAAATTTGCTTGAAACAAAGACCACTTGATATAAAAAGGGGCATCGATTGCACCTAACGACTCCTATAATATAATGCCCTACATTACATTTCAAATTAGTTTGAGCGTGACCTTTTTCAATATTTCATTGTAATAAAGGTCATTTTAGTCATTAAAAAGCAAAAGTTCATCCATTCCTGCTACAGAAAATGAATTTTAAGAACAAAAGTTCAAAAGTTAGAAAGTCATCACCCCAATATATATATATATATATATATATATATATATATATATATATATATATATATATATATATATTACGATATATACACATACGCACACACACACACACACACACACACACACACACACACACACACACACACACACACACACACACACACACACACACATATATATATATATATATGAGCAAAAGTTAACAAAACTGCTTACTATTTTCCTTATGGTTATTAATGAAAAAGAAGAGGGAAAAGGAAGAATAATTAAAAAATTGATCCCTGCCTAAACCCAAACCCTTCGATGTGTTATTAACTTCCTTGCGGGATTCCCTAAAACAGTCGATGTATGTACTGAAGCCCTCGCCTATCCCTAAATCAGTGTGACGTATTATTGCTAACCAAATTATGCAATATTATATATGCAATATTATATATGATCCCCACCACGTCCCTGGTAGTACCGCGCTCAACTTGTTTCTCCGCCCAGCAGCCTTCCTTCATTCAATCAATAATAAAATTACATTCCTTACCTTAAGACTTTTGAATGATTTAGAAAGAGCACCATAAAGATTATCTTTTTTATCCTCTGACAAAAGATACATTAAATCCTGGTCTATAAGATTTTCTATAAAATACAATTAAAAAAAAAAAAGTAACTTTCAAAATTTGAAAACTCTTTTACAAATCAATTTATTTTAACGTTATTATAGTATACACCATTTTAAGGAATGTTTACTTTTGGCCTTTCCAGCAGCATAATAACTGTTGTGCCTGTAACTATACAACTAAAAAGCATAAAATAATTTAAATGTATTTAATGACACTCACTCTTAAAAACTATTCAGGTAAAGAGCAATAAAAATATACATTATTTATTTGACGAGGATGTTATACCCAAATATTGAATCTGAAAATGCTTTTATTTATAAAACAATATTTATAAAATACACATACTTGACCAGAATAAATTGCCATCAGTAATGATGAAGATGCAATTTCTTTAATTGAATCTGCTGTAAAACTCTGGAATGCTAAATGAAATAATTAGGATAAAATAATATAATAGATAAAGGAGGGCTTCAGTACATACATTGACTGATTTAGGGAGAACCCAACAGGGAATTGATAATAGATCTAAGGGTTTGGGTCTAGATATATTTATTTTAAAAAAGTAATATGTACAATATAACTTTATTATAAATATAGCATAAGATAAATCCTCATAACACTTAAACAATGTCCCAGGTGTATAAATACATACCTCTTTTAACTAATACATTTTTCTCATGGTAAGAAATACCACACGATGAATCTGTACACAAATAACAAATTAGTATGCATATTTAAATTAATCAATATATATTTTTGAATTAAGTTCTTGCATTTCAAGGTTATTTACAAATAGTATAAACTAATATGAAGTAAACACCGAATAATACTAATAATATATAAGGATAGTAATAATGATAATGTAAACAATATACCAAATAAAAATAATAAAAATTTGCAATAACAGACCTTATAATATATAAAATTCTTAAAACAATAAAGATTTCAATAAGAATAACAGTAATAATAGGAATAATGTAAGTAATAACTATAATAATAAAACACGAAAATAATAATTATAATAATAATAACAGGAAAGCAAATACTAGTATAATAATACTAGTAGTAATAGTTAAATAAAAGTAAAAGAAAGACAGTAAAAGCTCAAAATTATAGAAAAGCAGTAAAAATAACAACAATAGTAACCATAAACACACACGTATACATAAACACACAAATATATAAACATACATACGCATATATACATGCACACATATACATACATACACATACATATACACGCATATACACTTAAATATATACATATAGACAAACACATATATATATATATATGCACACATAAACATATACATACATACACATATAATATATATATATACATACACAAGCAAACATACATACACATACATATATACACATATACATATATACATACATATACACACATATATATACATACATACATATACACTTACATATATACACACATACACATGTACATACAAACACATGCACAGTCAAACCTACACAAATACATTTGTTCATACACAGATTCATAATAAATGTTTTATGAGTAGCTTTGAAAAAAGTTTTTAACTTGCTCAAAAAAAAGGATTTAGAATTTATGTTTTCTGTTTTAAGCTGACAAGGGAGATTGTTCCAATCATATGTACATAAATATTTTATGGAGTTCTTGCCAAATTTGATGGTTTTAAATGGTTCTACAAAAATATTATTACAATAAGGAGATCTAAGGAAATGAGAGTGTTTGTTAATGGTTTGAGGAAAAAAAATTACTGAATGTCTTAGGAAGTATACCATGCAAATAATCCCACACTAAGTCTTAGTGTGGGACTTGTTCACTTTTTTAAATTGTGTCTTAGTCTAAGACACAATTTAAAAAAGCTATGTTATCCTTTAGCTTAAGAGTTTGCGATAATTTGTACAAGATAAAAACATTATCAACTAAGTAATTTTGAAATTGAAAAGTACTAAGAGCTTTGTTATGGAGGAACATTAGATTGTTTGAGTTTTGATTTTCAGTTTGTCTCTTAAGTAACTATAATACATATTCAATAAATTTTACACCTGCACAAGTTTGGCAAATTTAGTAATCATCGTTTTCCCATAAGTTACATTGAAATCCATGATCAATAATATTTTTGCAGAGCACACACTTTTGTAAGACATTTTCTTCCATCATTTTAAATTACTCTTTTAATCTTATAACTAAATATTGACTAAATAATCTAGTCAATAAAAAATTAAACATCATCGTAAAATAACTTTTGATTCAACAATAAAAACAAACTTATATACTTTTATTATTATCAGTATTTTATCGCTCTAACTATAAAATCAATCTAAATTTATTACTGCATCAATCTTAATCGAATGTTTCACTAACACATCAAACTCTGCCATCTTAAATTTTGCCTATTTGCTCGCTTACACATTTATCTTAAATATTTTAAATATTACGCCGTTTGCCCTCATGTTACGAAAAAGCGTAACATGAGGGCTATTTTTGCCCTCATGCTACAGATTTTTAGTAACATGAGGGCAAACTCGTATCCTAAGGGCATTTAGCGTAACATGGGGGCAAAAACGTAACATGAGGGCAAAATTCGTAGCGCTAGGGCATGCAATTCGTAGCATTAGGGCAATGAATACTGCTACTACTACTACTACTACTACTACTACTACTACTACTACTACTACTACTACTATTGCTACTACTACTACAACGTTGAAATGCGTAAGCCAAATATGTGACTATTTCCCTGCTTCGTTAATGTCAACTTGGAGAATTTTTCGTAGAACACAACATTGTGCCAACGCAAAATACAATGTTGTATCAACAAAAGTATTACGCAATGCCCACTTAAAATACATCGTTGGGACAACGTTGTTTTTTGGTTATTAGCAACGTCGCATTTGTAACCAAAATGATATAAAAACAACGTTAGCGGTCGATGTTGGGCCAACGCACGCACAACATTGGTTTAACGTTTTATTAACGTATTTGTGCAAGCTGAGAAGCTTACTAAGACCCCTCCACCTGTTTTTTAATTTTTACTTGTTATCAACAATAAACAACATCTCAAAATTAAAAATACTGAAAATATATACATTAGTCATTGTTACGAATAAAAACTTACTGTGTAATCAGGCTTTAAAAATTTGTAACCTTTAAACAATCCTTTAAACCTTTAAACCTTTAAATACCTTAATTTGTCAAAAATTAGGTTTTTGCTTATTTATCACCATAAAGATCTAAGAACAATCAACATGCAACTTGGTGGTATTATTAAATTGTCTGTTATATTGACAATATAGTCTGCTATATAGAAAACTATATAGGTAATCCACATAACTGAGAAATAAAACTATTTTCTTATAAATTGTTCAAGTAAAAAGGAATAATTTTTTTTTTTTTATGATTATTGCGTTAAGAAAGCTAAACTTGTAGTGCTTACTTTTTTCAATAATTTATTTTACCAGTCAGAGTTGACAAAGACTATGTTAAATGTTTTGGAAGTAAGAAACCAAGACTGTTGAAACCTCCATCGACGTCAGATCACTAATCTATCACCAAATGCGCAACGAGCATTAGACAAAAAAGCTTAGCAACGAGCTTCAAACAAAAAAGCTTAGCAAGTCTTTTTGGAAGCATTGGATATGCATGTTATCAAAAGGACTTCACAAAAATAGAACTCGGAACTGATGCAATATTATATATAAATCGTGCTCTTAACAAAAGAAATGGCGTGTAACCATCTTAATGAGTTAGCTCAAGAACTTATAAAAAGTGATACTTTCATTGTTAAAAATTAATTAAAAACAAATGTATGACAAGCAGATATTGATATCACTAGACTTTACAATGATGATCAAACTCTCCAGTTTTTAAACTATGGAGTTGATGGTACTCCAAATGTTTTAGTTTATGCTGGGAGAGATGATAGTTGTCAAAAGATGATAAGAGAAAATAGTGAATGTGTAACTATACATCATTTCCTTTGGAAAAAAAAACCAACGTTAAACATGACATTCACATTTAAACGAATTCCAAATCTCAGAATCTCCACAAATTACAGTGGTAGATAAGATCACAGTAAACTTCTAAGTACATATCAAATATTAACCACTATTTAGAAAAAAAACAATATAAAACGGCCTGTTGTTGTCGTATCTGATAGTCATCCTTCAAGATTTGACGCTGATATATCAATGTTTCTAAAAAGCGAAAATATTCAACTATTTATCACTCCGCCTGACACAACTGCCGTTACCCAGCTCTTTGATCAAATCAATCAGAAATCGCACTCTTAGTACAGAAGTGCTAAATTTACACTTTATTCTTTGTTTATGACAATCAGCAGGGAAGGTTTTATGAATACCCAGCGGGATTAACGTTAATACAACGTTAAATGACGTTGTTTTTTTGGTTGGATTAACGTTGGAAATGGAAAGGATGGACGACGTCAGATTTGCCAACGTTATAATTTGGTCGAAGACCGATATGCTATAACGTTCCTTGATGTTTTTCCAACATTAGTTAATGTTGTATTAACATCGAGCAACGTTGGTATAACAACATTCTAACGTGGCTTTTTAGGTTGGTTTGGCGTTGGGTTAATGTTGGAAATGGAAAGGATGGACGTCAGTTTTGCTAACGTTAGCTAACGTTGTAATTTAGACGCTAAAACGAAATGTTATAATTTATATCTTGACGTTTTTCGATAAGATAAAAACTATGACATTTTATCTTGACGTTTTGACATCGAACAACATTGGATTAACACCATTCAAACATTGCTTAATGTTATTCTAACGCTTATTAAACGTTTGAGTAGATCTACTTAGCTGAAGGTTAACGTTCAATAAACACAGGTTTGACAACAAAATCACAAGAAATTGTTTAAAAACGTCTATTTACAAAAACATTACAACGTGGTAGAGTAATTTCGTTCATTAAGAAACATTCCGAATTAACAGTTTTACATTGAAAATTATTATTTATCAACTTTTTAGTGACCATAACAATTTCTCCACTTGTTAAACAAAACCAACTATCTCTGTCAGCAATAGCAATTTTATCATTTATATATTGGTGGGTGATGCTTTCACCAGACTTTTCTAGTTCGGAACTTCGTTTAATGATTTGAACTGAAGGATTATTGACATTGTGTGTGAATTTTTTTAAAACATGCATATAGTTTTCGAAAGGAAAAGCAGACAGCAAAAGCAAATCCTCGCCCTAATTTTTAACATCCTGGTGAAGGTGAATTAGTGAATGAACATTGTAAGTAATAAAAGACTCACGATAAACATCTTTTGACTTAAAAACAAACCATTCTAACAAATTCTTAGCATACTGCAATAACTCAGCTCTTTTATCAGGATCAGTAGAACACATAATTCTTATTGCAATACTAAATACCAAAAAATGAGTATAAGCTTCATTAGACACAACTCCTTTTAATACTAAAGGTCCAGTGTAAAGAATAAATTGTTTAAATTCTGTTGCTTTCCAATAGCTCAATTCTTTTAAATAATGAGACTGTCTTGCAAATTCACTAGGCAATTTACCCTTTACATATTCCAAATTTTTTGATATCTCATTAAGTTGTAATTGTGATAATTTACAAATTCTAGGTCCTTCTTTCAGGGAAAGAAGTATACGCCCAACTACACCTAACATAACTAAATGCATACTGTCAAGTACGAAACTCGACACACATGGAAAACCGTAGTCTAGGTAAAAACACTTTTACCTAGTTGATGCAATGGCTGATACTTTCCTTGAGAAAAATCTTGATCACTTCTTAAAGCACATACAATGTCATTAAATACAGCTCTATTTTCTTTATACTCTTTTTCTACTATACACCTTTCACATGAATTATAACCATTGTGAGGTTTGATCGATTTAAGCATTGGTACAAATACTTTAACTTTACTGGAAACAAATGTCCATTGAAATTAAGACCATCCTCACTTAATCCACTATACTCTTTTAAAAAATCATTTATAAAATCAGACACTGGATCTGGTTTATGAGTTCCACAATAAACAGCAACAAAGAATGGACTCAACCCACTAAACGAACAAAGTATCGGCCATAACTGTGTGATACTACTTTTGAATAAAGGCAATCCATCAATATCAACAACAAGAGAAATGGGATTTAAATCTTTAACATTGCCCCTATATGAATTAAGAAGTCTAGAAACTCTATTTGAAATTCCTAAATAAACATATTTGCCACCACTTAAAGATAGTGATTCTACATACCTTGGAGATTTCAACAACGTTCTGCTATCTATGGGCAGGTCTTTATGCCCATGATTTTTCAAGATGGATAACAGCTCATTTATTGAAGCACGCGAGCATTTAATTTTAGTAGCCCATGAAGCAAGCTGTTCCTGTAAAACATTACAGTACTTAAAGATATTATCATTTCCATAACTAAATTTTGTGTATGAATCTGATGGTGCTTCACTAAACTAACATTCTAAAGATGCTGGCTAACTTATATCATCTTTTTTTTCTTCATTTATAATTGATTCACTTTGGCAGAATGTTTGTTGAGGGAGTAAATCATTTTCATCACTTGAGTATAAAGCTTCTTCTATAAAATTGTTTTGTTGGCGATTTTGTAAGTGCCAGCTATTTAAATTAAACATTTAAACAATATTACTTAAAAGATTAGCATATAAAATTTAAAATAATTAATAAGTCATCAATATATTGGCACAACATATGCATGTTATATAACATAATCTTTATTTAATTAAAAAAAAAAAAAGTCAATAATATCTTTATTAATAGACACAATTAAATTTTGTATTGTTTCAATTATATTTTATACTTTTATATATCATATAATAATTGTATATAGTTATTAATAATACCGTAGTATTATAATTTATAACAATAACCAGGTTTGTTTGGTTCAAACAATGGTTTAAACCATTTTAAAAACTGTAAAAAGGTAAGGCTATGCTTACAAATTTTTAAACATAGTTGTTTATTATGAATGCACTTATTTAGAAGCATAAAAGTAAAAAGATTTAAAAAAAAGAAACTTGAAATTTCGATTATGTTATTACATTCAGTTTTTATTTTTGTTATAACCTCATTACCCATTTAATTTACCTTTATTTAATTTAATTTCATATGTCATCAGAGGTAAAAAAGCACTGGGGGCTACACCTCACTTTTAAAAGTGTGGGAGCTTTTGGTGTTAAGGCCTCCCACCCCCCTAGTTTTAAGTCTATTATTTCAAAATTTTAAATCTTGATAGTAGCAAATGACATATTTGATATCATTTGATACTATCAAGATTTAAAATTTTGATAGTAGCAAGTGACATCAAATTTGCAAGCAAAGATAATAAATCACTGCAAAATTAATATTTTATATTGCTTTAACTTGCGGAAAGTAATTAGGTTTAACTGTTTTTGAAAAAACCCACAAAACTCAACTTTATAAATCAGAATATTTTTTTTATTAAATCAGAATGTTTTTAGTTGCGCTTTTTTTTACTGTTTTAAACTGTTTTTTTATTATTAATTTTTTTATGTATTATTTTTATTATTTATTCGTGTTTTTTCAATTAATCTATTTATTTATAATGCGGAGTGTACATAAATCAACTGATTTAGGGAAAACCTGCAAGGAGTAGTAAACACATCAACAGATTTTGGGACAACTCACAAGGAGTAGAAAAAGCTATAAAGGTTTGGATTAGGGCAGGGTTAGGATAGGTTAGGTTATGTATGTAAAAAACACATACTCGTTTCTATGCATACATACATACGTACATACATATATATATATATATATATATATATATATATATATATATATATATATATATATATATATATATATATATATATATATATATATATATATATATATATAATATATATATATATATATATATATATATATATATATATATATATATATATATATATATATATATATATATATATATATACCTATATATATATATATATATATATATATATATATATATATATCACATATATATCACATATATATATATATATATATATATCACATATATATATATATATATATATATATATATATATATATATATATATATATATATATATATATATATATATATATATATATATATATATATATATATATATATATATATAGTTAAGCACTATTTATAGGTACGTGACAATTGCGTTTTACGGAACCGAATTTTGTGCTAAAATTTTGTGCCACGATTTTCGCTTTCTTCGTCTCTTCAAAGTTAGCGTGCTTGAGGAAGGCTTTCTGAAATAACTTTTTAGTATTCGTTATCAACATAGAGTATTTTTAGAAAGAAGAATAGTTGAAGCTTATTATTAATTTGGTTTTAATTATACTCAATTGATATATTACCGAGTTTATTGATGTCAAAGTTTTAGTTGTACTTCTGTGGTGAAATTAATGTCCAGGATATAGTCTATATTTTATCTATTCAATTTTTATTTTTAAGTTATTCATTTATCTATGCACCTGCCAAATTTCGTTGAAAAATATTATGTAGCAGTCACCCTAATTTTTGCTGCACTTTTGTTACCTAATTTACATTTTCCCTGTTGTTAGCGCGGGAGACAGAGGGGTCCATTGATTATTTGTATATATATATTTTTTTTATATTTAACATTCATATTAATAATATTATTAGCAATATTTAACTTATTTCATAAATTGATATTATAAACCTAGATACTTTATAGTGAAAATATGATTTAAAAATACGTAAATTTAAACGAAATTGTTTTATTAAAAGGATTTTTAGTAAATAATAAAATAAGACTTAAATTTTATATTTCATTTAGAAACAAAATGGAGAAAGAAAATAAAGGTTTCACATAGTATTTCGTATCATATTCATAATATAATTTATATATGAATCAAATTAGTTATGAATCATATCTAATTTGAAGTTTGAACGTTGTCTTTATTTAACAAGAAAAGCCTTTAGATTATAATTTACAATTAATAAATAAGTTATTATTATATAAATTTATTAAACTATTTTTAAATTATTATTTGGCCACTATCTAAACCTTTATGTATAACTTAAATATTTCTTTCGCTGTTTTAGATGCTCTAAGTTGTGAAATGGCGTCAGCCAACAACATCAGTTAGTTACTTTCTTTTTTCAATAGCTCAGTAGTTATTTTTATTATTATTATTATTATTATATATATATATATATATATATATATATATATATATATATATATATATATATATATATATATATATATATATATATATATGTATATATGCGAATTTTTATATTACTTTGTAAAAATAAAGTTAATTTAATTTGTTTAGATGAACTTGCTTTACCGAGGATCAGTCAGTTATATCCCTATTATATGAATTAATTTAGTATTTAGTCATTTACTATTAGTTTTCAAGTACAGTTCTTTATTATGCCTATGTAGATTGTTGTTAGTTGTATTTTTGTATACCTAATTCTTACATTTTATTATGTCACTTTTTTTTTCTGTAGACAAATTAGAACAAACAATCAGTAAGTTTAGTTTAAATTGTTTTAGTTACTATATCATTTTAAAAGTATTTGTATGCTGTGTTAGTATTCCTTGTTAGCTTTGAATAAATGTTTTGATTTAAAATTGGTATTTAGGTGAGTACGGCCAGCAGATACGTAAGTTTCATAGATTTCTATATTTTTCAACATATAACTAATTGATACATCATTACAAATATAAACTTCAATTAAATGTTTTAATTTAAAATTGGTATTTAGGTGAATATGGCAAACAAATATGTAAGTTTTGTAGGTTTCAATATTTTAAAGTGTATACTTTGTTAATACATCATTATATAGATATTATCAGGGGCGGATCTAGGATTTATTTCTCCTTTGGCAAATTTTTTTTTGAAAAAATGACCGCCCCCCCAAGCTCCATAACCAAATTCCTCCCAGATACCAAATAAATACTATCCCTCCTCCGTTAATTATTTGTGAACTCCCCTTCCCATATTCACTCGGATTCATATTTTTAAAAAGTTTCTATCAAAGAAATGCGACGCTCCCCCTATGGGACCACCCCAATTGCATAATTTGAAAAGATTTTTTTTGTAGTCATTGACACTTGGCGATAGCATCCCTTTATAAAAATAAGAATGCAACTTCTTTAGTAATTTTAATTATAATAATCCTAGTGATTTTGAGATTAAAATCAGCGCTACCTTCAGCGCATCATAGAGCATCAGCGCTAACAATGGTATTTTTTTATTTGCCGATTTTTAGCCAATTTTGAGGATTACTAATATCATTATTCACATATGACCAAAGATATTTTTCTACAGTCAAATAATGGATTTAATGGAACTTTAATTAATCTGCTTAAAAGAAACTATTTACCTTTTTAAACTATTCATTAAGTTGCAAAATGAAAAGAAAACCAAGAGCTTTATAATTAAAGACAATTTTTTAAATTAAATATAACAATAAATATTAAATATATTATATATATATATATATATATATATATATATATATATATATACATATACATATACATATATATATATATATATATATATATATATATATATATATATATATATATATATATATATATATATATATATATATATATATATATATATATATATATATATATATATATATATACACACACATATATACATACATACATATATACAAGTAAAGTTTATACAAACTCTGAATCACTGAAGCGTTCGTGTTCTCACGAAAGGTTTAACTTACGATTACCATTTCTTTGCACTAATTTTTTAATAACTTCTTGAGTATCTGGAACTATGTCTCTATGTGTATACATCAATGCTAAACCATTCAAACGATCTCCAGACATAGTTGATCTTGACCAGGTTTTCAATCTGCGAAGATTTGAAACAGATCTTTCACAAGAACATGTTGTCACAGGTGAAGTTGCTAATAACTGCAAACAAACAAAAATATTGGCAAAAGTTTTAATACATGAAATTGACTTTAGAGTATCAGACACATTGTTTGGAATGGGATAATTAGTGGTAGTCCAGTATATCTCCCAAAGACCACACTCTGCTTCTAAAGCTAACGGATTTGGCAAATCTTCAGAAAAAAAATCTGAAAAAATCTTAAAGCTCTCCCTCCAATTATTTTTTTCTGATGGACCATTTAGCAAAGAAATTATTTTATCAGGGATAATACTCAAGCCATGGAACAAAGTTAAATTGTCATTGCAAAACCTATCAGAAAGAGCTAAATCTAAGAGATCAACTACAGGGATGGTTAAAACGCGTTTAAAATATTCTAATGTATTCTCTGCTGGATGATTATCGCGGTGGATTTGCCTCCCAACAGTTCTTTTTCGACATTCATCAACCCCAACTTGTTCAGCAATAACTTTGGCATCAAGATAACACTTATCATGAAAACTATCAATTTTGTTTTTAATAGTCGTAATTCTATTAGTCAAGCAAAAAATAAGATCTATACAGGTTTGAATATCTAAACTGCTAGATTGTAACATTTTAGTAACTACATGTGTTTCATCAAAAACAGCTCTAGTCACAACCAAAGAAACAATAAATTCAAAGGTGGTAATCAATTTAAATAAAGATGTAGCTGTTTGGGAGTCTGCCCCAAACTTATTTCTGTCATTGCTTATGGCTTCAAGAGAATAAACTTTTGGAACATACAACTCCTGAAATGTGTCTAATCCATCTATTCTTTCAAGCCACCTAGTTCGACAAACATCTCTTAGTTTTTTTTTTTTTTTTATCAGGACAGTGTTCTGAAACCATTGTCTCGAGGATAGAATTTCTTTTAATAGAAAGATTAAAATAATAAGAAACCTCTTTTATGTGGTTCATTGCATTACAGAGAAATTGAACTTCGCAAGAATTACACACAGCTAGATTCAATCGATGGCTAAAACAATGAGTGTATAAAGCCTTGTTGTTTAACTTTAAAATTCGTGCAGCAACTCCCTTTTTTGTTCCAGCTACAGCTCCAGCACCATCATAACCTTGGCCTCGACAATTAGTAATATCTAAACCTAGGTATGCAATGGTGTCTAAGATGTTAACAGATAAACTTTCCCCATCTAAACCATTGTCGTTGTGTATAAATTTAACAAAGTCTTCAACAATGTTATTACCACTGTCAACATAACGCAACACTAAAGACATTTGTGATTTGTTTGAAACATCAATGGCTTCATCTGATAAAATAGAAAAAAATTTGGCAGTCTTTATATTGGAAACAATTTTATCAGAAATTATCTCACCACAACAGTATATTATTTCATTCTGCATAGTTTTTGAAGGATACGATGCATTTTTCTTGTGGTTTTTAAGATAATTTTCTAATTCAGTATCACCGCCTCTAACACGATAATTAAGAATCTCCATGAAGTTTCCAACATTACAAGAGGTACTATATTGCCCAACTTCTGAGTGATACTGAGAGTCATCATTATGACCTCTTAGAGCAAGTCCTTGACGGCCACATAAAATAATAGTATCAATTATCGGCCCAAGTTTTTTTTTATTCTCAGATATCTCTGCAAGGGTGTTTTGATCTATGATATCATAAATAGGTTTTGTATCACCAGCAGCTTGCCTCATAACATCATTAAAAAGACTCTGCGTTTGAGAATGCAAACCATTTATGTTCGGATCACAATGGCGTTTTAAGGCTGGGAAAGCATCATTAAAATTTTTCAGTGGTTCTTTAAACAATACTGAAACTTTGTAATTCTTTGTTGGAAAATCATCTCCAAATAATACACATGGCAAGCAAAATCCACCATTTAATTTTTTAGAATAACAAAGCCAAGAAAATGTCTCTAGCCATTTCATTGAAAACTTTCTATTGTTTTTGCCTTGTGGAAAATTGAAAGAATTATCTGGGATAAACACATTCTTTACTAAATGAAGAATTTTTTGACGAAACAGCATTTTGTTTCACTGTAACTCTCTTCGTTGTTCTCGAAAATTTGCAACATCAAACTCGTCTAAAGATTTATTAACAAAGTCAATTAAGCTTTCAACAATCAATAGGTACAATCAAACATTTAATGGTATCACCACTGAAACTATCTTTGGCAGACAAATCTAATTCAGATGTTGTTGAAGGTTTAGTAGCTCCTTTAGAGGATAAAAAATTCAAAAACAGTTGCTTTTTTTCCTTTGTTGGAGTTTCATCAAATTTTATTAATTTGGCTGGCATCATAACAGAAATAAAATTTCTTTTACGTGACTCTTTAAGATCATAAACAACAAGCGGTACAAAATGATTGGGTGTAAAAGCAAACCCTGATGGTAACTTACCTATCCGACAGAACATTATATTTATCACTTTGTTTCTTGTTGGCTTCAACTCGTTAACCCTTGGTTTTATTAATCTGTTAAATGCAAAAAAAAAACGATCAAGTCCAAATTCAGGATAATGACAAAAAATTTGTGAATTGACAACAGATGAAAGGCCTAAGATACACATAAAAGATGACCATTGATTTTCAAAGCAGTTATTAATTGCTTCGGACCGAACGCATTGTTTATTTTTAGTGATATCTTGATCAACAACAGTTTTAGACAACGTCATCTTTAAAATGTTATCATAAGAAAAAAAATTATATTTACCACTGTTAATTATATCATTAAATATTGGATGTTTTGAATAAAAATCAGCATTAATAAACAATTCCATTGAGATGAGAACCCTTAAAATATCAACTAATGAATTATTTCCTACAATAACTAATGATACTGAGCTGTAGAGACAGTTACCAGATGAAGTTGATCTAAAATTAATTTAAAAACTTACTTTTACAATTAAAATTACAATACTTACATATATATATATGTGGCTTTAATATTACAGATTTCTTGATATATGTATATATATATATATATATATATATATATATATATATATATATATATATATATATATATATATATATAAATATATATCAGGAAATCCGTAATAATAAAGCCACAAAGTAGCTTTTGCAATTGATTTATAGTTCAGATTGAAACAATAATTTATAATCTGTAAAATTAACTTATGCTTTGTTAGCAAAAAATAAACAACATGCTGTGCATATTAAAACCTCTGATTAACTTAATGTAAAAAAAGCAGTATTGCTTTATTTACATTAAGTTATTTAATCTGTAGTATAAGCAAATAATAACTTACAGAATAGGTACAAGTTTATTCGATTTTGCATTTTTGCTTAAGTATGCTTCTGCGCAGATATTTCGCATAGATGAACTTGATTAATTAATAAATGCAAGTTTTCTTCAGTTAAAAAACATAGAGAATCGACTTCAAGGGATAACTTCTTGTTAATCTCCTCAAGAGTTACTATATCGCTTCTTTCTAAAGCAATTCGTACATTATCAAAAATATTAGACATCTTAATTTAGAAATTCCAAGAGCAAAAACCCCAACCTATTCTGACAGATTTATTTTTTCTATTTATGCCTAAATTTTAACCCAATCGACTAAATTTTAATTTAAGCAACCTCAGTTTCTTTATTTCCAGACTATTTAAGCCTAAACTAAAACCCAACCGGCCAAATTTTAACCCAATCAGGCTAATTTTTATAATTTCCAGACTTTTTAAGCCTCAGATTAAGCGAAATTTGTTTCGCCTTATGCATAAAAAAGCCATTCGCCTAATCATAGTTTTTAACACTATCGCTCATTTCCGCGGTTTGCAACCTTGTTGTTTGCCAACTTTGTGCAACCGTAAAGAATAAAAAATTCTGAAGTTTTAAAAATGTAAAGTAAGATACACTTTGATTATAATACAATACTTCTCCTTAGGCGGCCGCCTAATCCGCCGTACTGTAGATCCGCCACTGATTATAACTCGAAACAAGTGTATTTTAAAGTTGAAATATTTTCCATTCACATTCCAACAATTTTAATTTATTTTCTTTATCTTTAGCAAACCCTACTTCGATAATTGGTGAGAGAATTTTTATATATATATATATATATATATATATATATATATATATATATATATATATATATATATATATATATATATATATATATATATATATATATATATTAATGGAAGGAGACTTATATTATGCCATTTAATTCATATTTAGTGTCACTTTCGTCTATTCCTGCTGGTAAGGTTTCTATATTCTTACTTTTCGATATGATTATAATTGCTAAATAATTGTGAGGTTATGTTGTGTATTGTTGTTTTTATTTTTTTAGTATCATCATTGTCCATTACTGTTGGCAAGTTTTATATATTATTTTTCAGTATAGTTTTAATTATAAAATAATTGTAAGGTTGTTTTGTGTATTGTCTTTTTATTTTTTAGTATCATCTTCATCCGTTACTGTTGGTGAGGTTTATATATATATATATATATATATATATATATATATATATATATATATATATATATATATATATATATATATATATATATATATGTGTGTGTGTGTGTGTGTGTGTGTGTGTGTGTGTGTGTGTGTGTGTGTGTGTGTGTGTGTGTGTGTGTGTGTGTGTGTGTGTGTGTGTGTGTGTGTGTGTACATATGTGTGTGTATATATATATTGTTAATTACAAATAATTTTAATACAGCCTAAATAATACAGCTAGTGTTGTGACTTGTTAAATTTTTTGATTGATGGCTCTGGCTTACCTTCACATGGTGTCTATCGTTAAAAATGGTTAAAAAAGTTTCATTTTTGGAATTAATTATTTTAATCATTCACTAAAAGCCAAGACAAAAATGTATTATATTTTCTTTAAAATAGTTTTATATTATTATTATTATTTTTTAATATTTTATTTATTTTTTATTTTGAAACAGGAAATTTGTTTGTTAACCAAACAAAATGGCTAGCTCGTTAACTATCCTGTATGCTCCTTACTTCTGTTAATGTAATAATCACATGAAAGACTTTATTATAGGTTTTTGCTATACTTGGTTAGAAAGATGACATGTTTTTACAGCTAATTGACTTATAGCCCCACATTAGTAGTTGTATAATTTTTTTTGTAATATATATCTAATTAAATAATAATTTTTGGTAAGAAGTGGAAGGGGCATTAGAATGCCTCTTTCTTATGACATATTTGGATATGCCCTCCTTTATACTCAACTCTCTTATGACCATGGATGCACCACTAATGTATCTTTTAATCTAGTGGAATATATTTTTTACTTCCCTATTTTACATATTTGGATATGCCCCTTCGTAATAGAAACACCACTTTTATACGTAATTTTACTCATTATAGTAAAGATATAAATATTTATAAAATCAAGTCGTTTTTGATCCTAGGGTGTGATACACCAATTACCACCACACCCACCTCTATTGCTAACATTCACCTCTCGTATATTTTGATGTTTTACCATAAATTTAAAACAACTTTTTTGTGTATTTATATTGCTTATGTATTTAAAAAAAAAAATATTTCTGAATAAAGTGTTCAGTTTTATACGGGCGAGGTGGTGGTTTGGTGCCCCCTTTGTCCATCCGATTACCCGGTGGTTAGAGTTTATCATAAAGTTGTAACACACTCTTACACCTATCTTTTGACACCAAGATATTTGTATTTCGATAAGAATTGGCAAAGTTACGACAATTTAAGTGAAGAAAAACATTATTTTGACCACAGTTTCTTCAACAAATCCATATATAGAAAAATCGCTACTTAAACCGTCAAAACTTTTGAACCAATTGTTCGATTTTGATAATTTTTTCACCATTTAAATACTGTAATAATCCTCTTTCTAATGATATATAACATTATAGTATAAAAACAATTTGAAATTTTTTTCTTACGTACCTACTATTTAGCTTAAACTAATTAACTTCTTAAGAACTAGATACTAATACAGTTTTGGAATACAAATTACTTAAAAATAACAATATAATTTTGTTTAAACAAATATAATTATATTTGTCTAAACATCTTATAGACATACCAGCCTATATGAATATTTCATCAGTCTCATAGAAAATAAATTTTTATTATTAAACTGATTCGATAAGCTATTTTATTGACAAAAAATATTTTAATTAACCAAATGTGATTGCGCCGATAAAAAAGTCCGCATCATCCAACGTTAACAAAACGTTATAATTCCGATTATAAAATGTGAGTATAACCGAAGTGAGTATAAAATATGAGTATAATCGAATTTTCCGATTTTAAAATGTGAGTATAACCGAAATTGTTATAACGTTGTAATTCGATGAAAAGAAACGTTAGTGTAACTAACGTTACCACAATGTTACGATTCCGATAATAATAACGTTAGTGTAACAAATGTTACCATAATGTTGTAATTCAGATGAGAAAAAACGTTAGTGTAACTAACGTTACCACAATATTGTAATTTGGATGAAAAAAAAAACTTTAGCGTAACCAACGTTAATACAACGTTGTATTTTGATAATAATAGGAGTTAGTGCTGCCAATGTTATTACAACGTTATTACAACGTTATAGCACAAACGTTACAAAACCATCGTTAGTACAACGTTGAAATGCTGATGAAAAATAACGTTAGTGAAAATAACGTTATTACCACGTTAAATATAGTTGGTCGACGTCGCCCAACATAACCTATCTTAAATCCTTCTCAGTGTTGAGTGGATGCAGGAAGAAGATTTTACAAGCAGTTTATTAATAAAAATACTGAAATTAATCAATCATCAACAACACTAACAACTTCATCTCAAAATAATGATTGTCATGGCTCGGAAAGCTATTGGAAAAATAAATACAAAAGTGTCATGAAAGTTTATCAAACAATATCTGATAAATCAATATTACTTGAAGAAATACCTAACTAATAGCCTGTCGCCAAAGTAATGCCTAAAGTGAACTGGGAAAATTACCCCGGTGCAGGACTCATTGGAGGGAAAAAATGTATTAGAAACGGTTTCATCAATCAAGGATGACAAAGCCAAAAAGGAGAAAACTTATAAAAAAAGGAAATCTAAGCAAAAAAAGCAATCTGAGGCAATCTATAAATGTAAGAAAGAATGTACTTATGGTAAGAACGTTTGTGCTGCAATTAACTTTAAAAATGTTTGTGTTGGCATAACGTTTCAATGCAGTAAAGCATCACGCTGAGGTAAAACAAGTTTAAACCCAATTATGATCAGATCATTTTTTGAAGGAGGAATCAAAAAATACTTTCAGTTTGAATCTGATAAAGATAACGTGGAATAACGGGTGATGCGGAAGTTATCGGACAAATCCTAATTTCATTATTTAAGCATAATAATTAGTTTTTGTGATTTTAAGCGTAGGCATAAACGTTCTATAAAATATAAACTTTATTATTTGAAACACAATTATTTAAAATGAGGTTAAATGCAGCTGAACGAGAATCTTTTAGAAAGCGACTAAAAATGTTTTTTGTAAATAAACCTAATATAAAAAAAAAAAAAATCGTAAATCATTTTGAAAAGGAAGGATTTGTTCGAAGTACAATATATGATAACCTAAAAAGACTTGAAACTGTTCAATCGTTTTCTGATAGAAAGCACCCTGGTTGTCCGACATCCTGAACTAGAGAAAAGAAAGCCGAATTAACGAGACTTGTCAACAATCGAAAAGGGGTCAGTCAGAGAAAAATAGGTATTAAATTTGGTGTAAATCAATCGACAATTGGTCGTCAGTTAAAAAAAAATGAATACTAAATATAGAAAACGTGAAAAGACTCCAAAATACACTAAAGAACAACAAATAAAGACAAAGAAAAGAAGCAGGAAACTAGTTAACCAACTCTATAACACAAAATCGCTTCTAGTCATTGATGACGAAAAATACTTTTGTTTTGCATTGGACAACATGCCTGGAACTTCTGGATACTACACAAACAACAAAAAGACATGCCCAGAAAGTGTTCGTTTTATAGGAAAAGAGAAATTTCCGAAAAAATTATTAATGTGGATAGCCATATCTGACCGTGGTATGCCCGAGTCATTGTTTCGCACTTCCAAGGCTGTAGCGATCAATTCATCAATCTATATTAATGAATATTTAGAAAAACGACTTCTTCCATTTATTAACAAGTATCATGGAGACTTTAACTATTTATTTCGGCCAGATTTAGCAAGTTCTCATTATTCTAATGATTCTCTAAATTGGATGGACCAATATGCCTATTACGTTGATAAAGAATCCAATCCTCTAAATGTGCCTCAAGCACGACCAATTGAAAATTTTTGGGGGCATTTGGCACAGAGGGTTTACGAGGGAGATTGGCAAGCTTCAACAGAGCAAGTTTTGATTGATCGCATTAAACTAAAACTACAAGAAATTGATTTTAACTTTTTACAGTCGCATATGAAAGGCGTCAGAGCAAAATTGAGATGAATTGCAGATGGTGGTGTTTTTTCATATAAAAAATAATATATTTTTATGAAAAGATAAATGCTTTATTAAAAAAAAATATAATAGTAGTTCGTTTTTTTATTTATAAATAAGTTATTGACGTTTTTATTTTGTCCGATAACTTCCGCATCATCCGTTACTTTTTTCCTATCTCTGATTTTTTCAGAATACGATTTCGGATGATAGTTTATATAGATCTAATTTTTATATTTTTTGCTCATTATATGCTTTTTTCAAGTTTGGTAATGTTACATTTTATTTTCAATTCTTAAAAGAAATCGATTAAATTTATTAGATATAATAAATTTAATTGATGTTCATATATCAAATATATATATATATATATATATATATATATATATATATATATATATATATATATATATATATATATATATATATATATATATATATATATATATATATATATTTAATATATGAACATCAATAAATACGAATTCTCTCAATACTAATTTTTTCATTTTATCTAAGAAATTTTTGCTAGATTATTGATACTAGCATCTTCATCTTTAATTACAAATTATTAAATTAAATTACAAACAAACGGTAACGTCACTTTTTAATAGTTTCTTTAAAGTTCGCTTTACTTTAGTCTTGTACATAGTCAGCTTTTGTACGCAAATATTGTATGGGCCAGCTTCCATAAAACCAAATTGCTAAGTCTTGCTAAATTGCAAAGTCTGCAAAACCATGCATGCAAAGCAATTAATTATTTAAATAGGTTAGTAAACCCGGCCCCAGTGATGAAAAGCATGATGGTTCTAGATATTGAGAAACTTAACACATTACAGATATTAATTTTATGTGTAAGTATAAAAACAATCTTTTACCAAGCGTTTTTTCAGATAACTTCCTGATATCATTTTCTGAAAAATATAATCTGCGTTCAAATACCAGGAACGACTATCAACTAGGATAAATTAAATCACAGCAGTCAAGTTTTCTAATTACAAACCGTGGTCCATCAATATGGAATCGTTTCCAAAATAAAAATATTAAAGACCTAAGAAGCATTTCATCGTTTAAACAACAAACTAAAATGCATCTCCTTAATTCCTGACATATATATTATAGTGTACAGTATTTGTTTTCAGATTTTTTTGTATTTTTTCTTTTTATTTATTTTTTATTTTTTTCTTCTTCTTATGTGTTTTAATTTTTTTGTTTTTTTTGTTTTTTTTGTTTTCAATTTTTTACACACACAAAAAAAAAAAGAGGTTTGCTTTATTAAATTTTTATTTTACTTTAAAAATTAAAGAGTTTTTTTTATTTTTATTTTAATGAGTGACTAAAGGGGCTCTATGAAAAGGTTGTGATGATAAACGCATCATCCTTACCTTCTTTGAGTCCCTGACTGATTATAACAGTATATATATATATATTATAAATTAAAAAGATTAAAAACGTTTTTTATAAAAGTTTTTTATGTTTACGATGTTATTTATTTTATATGAAAAATTGTAATATTGTTTAATCAGCGAAATAAAAGTTAAATAATAATAAAATTAAAAAAAATAAATAAAAATAAATTAGGCTTCTTTAATATTACGTAGGTATAAAAAATATGGCGTCCAGAATTGCGCTTTTACATATTGATCATCATTTAAATTCATACCTCCATTTCTAGTTCCGCATTTGTTCAACTGAATTTCGATTCATCCACGGTAGTGATATAGTTGGCATGGTAAAGCTCTATGAATAAATCCTTTAAATATTCTATCTAAGATTTTTGGATCGTGGTTTGAATTGGGGTTAACCTGAATATTTGTTATTGCTTTTTTTTTATGTATGTTAAAATCATAATTACCTTTTCGATTATTGGTTATTCGGATGTCTAAAAAATTTAATCTTTTGTTTTCAACTTCTAATTCAATTGTGTATTTGATGGCATGATGTTGACTGTTTAATATTTGTTGAAAAATTATTATATATATATATATATATATATATATATATATATATATATATATATATATATATATATATATATATATATATATATATATCTTTCATTGATTTCTTTCATTGATTTCTTTTCCAAAAGTGCCAGCACTCGTTATCACCTTCGTTTTAATAGTAATATAAACCTGTCTGTCTCTAAACACTGCTCTCATAAATGTAGGCATAAATCTATAAATTATCAAAGCATTAAAACTTGGAACAACCTTCCTTATGAACTAAAAGCTCTCAATTCATTCTCAACCTTTAAAACTAGTTTATTCTACCTTTTATTAAAAAAATATAGTTAATGCTTATAATTTCTATAATCAATTTTTGTTGTCTTTAGTATTGTTTTTTTTTGTTTTGTTTTTTTAAATTTCTATTATATTTTGTTGTCATTACTATTGCTTATTGTTGTTTTTATAAATATTTACATTACTATTTTTAACTACTTTTAACTATTACTACTAATAATAATATTGTTATTATTACTATTATTGTTATTTTTGCTATTATTATTATTATTACTATTGTTATTATTGTTATTATTATTAGTAGTAGTATTATTAACACTGTTATTTTTATGTTATAAAGTTATTATTAACACCGTTATTTTTTATGTTATAAAGTTTATTATTATTTTTTATTTCATACATTATGAAAATTAGCATTATATTTATTTGAATTAGATATTATTCAGAAATAAATTATTGATTGATTATAAATTTATTATATATATATATATATATATATATATATATATATATATATATATATATATATATATATATATATATATATATATATATATATATATATATATATATATATATATATATTATATAATATATATATAATTACATTTTTTAGTTTGTCTGACATTTAAAGTCATTGAAATTATCGGTTTGAAATGGCTTGGATGCCCAGTAATGAAACAAATTTTAATGAATTAAATGAACAATGACTGGAGTTTGTGGTCGACATCCAACAAACAGATACCTTTAATCTCCATCTCAATCTTTAATCTCCATCTCAATCTCCATCTCAATCTTCAGGTTCTCATTCTGATCTTCAATCATCATGATCCACGTCATTCAGCTTTCTTAAGGAATTACAAAACAAAAATATTTTTTCTGAAGATATTAATAGTCGCAAGCAATTATGCCTCTATGATTTTTTTTCTGTTCTTTTTCCATCAACTCCATCAGTTCAAATCAATTTTGCAACCCCAATTGATGTTACCAAAAAAAAAAGCTCAACCATGTTCAACAGCAAATTTATCTTCAAATACCAATCAGTTAACAGACACTTTAAACTCAAAACAAAAGGTATTTTCATATAGATGTAATTGCTATACTTCTACAACTTTTAGGTGTTGTTTGATGAAGAATCACTTACAAATTCATGAAAACAAAGCTTCTATTATTTGTGATATATGTTTTTCAAAGTTTAAGACCCTCAATGGATTTCAAAAGCATACCGAGCAATATTCAGCACTTGTAGAAAATAATCTTGATGTTGAAATAATTGAAGAAGTAGAAGAATATCAAGTAACTGACGATTAGGGAAGAGTTGCCTTAATTGGAACACTTTAGGAAAAAATATTTATTAACCAAAGATGGCTTAACTATGAAAACATTTATGAATTAAATAATATAGATATACAACCCTACTATGCTTTTATTAATGATTCGACTCTATTGATCGCACCCTTATTGGATATAAACTTTGATTTTTCAAGGCACCATTTTGTTCCAATAAAGGCAACTGGTCTCCTTGAATGGAACACATATATTCTTTAATTAGAACAGTTCTAATATTTGAATAAATTACAGCTATAAAACTTATGGCTTCATAGGAAAAATTAATTGATTAGCTTTTTAATAAAAGATATTTAAAAGATATAATAACAAATAAAAATTACAACAAATATTTAATCCTTTTTTCGCAATTCATAAGTCTTTTTTTCTTGCAGCTTCTGCACTTGGGATGGTAGTGGTGATATGTGGTGTGCTGTGGTGGCGATGGTGATTTTATTTGATGTGCTCAATTTCATTTGGTCCATGGTGATTGAGTCAAGTCCTACTTTGCTTTCCTGTGGTTTTTGCAATAGTTTGGCAGTTATTGGATTTAGTGTGAGCTATTTTTTTGTAGATTTTTTAATTTGTTTGGAAGCTATTTGATTTAGTGTGTGCTTTTGATTTCTTGGTGTAATTTCTAGAGCACGTCTATATGGGGAGCTTGTAAGATCAGCCGCCTGAGTTGTTCGTGATCTTCTTTTTTTGTTTTTTACTTCAAGTGAAACCACTGGCAAAAGAGACAAAGTTGAAACTGAAACATGACATTTTAATTTTTTTTCACTTGATTTATCTGTAGATAGTTTTGTCATCCCATCTATACTTTCAGATGACTGAAGATTGTTTGAAGGACCAACATCAGTAAATGAAGAGGCTGTAAAATCAGAATCAGTGAATCCATTTATGTCCAAAGGCCACAACCCACTAGCCTGAAATCCTTTCATAGCAATTCTCAATGATGCTGCCTGACTATATGCGTCACCAAATAATTCTGCAACTTGCCAAGTTGTTACTGGTTGTGATATATGTGACCGCATCCATTTTCGCATAGCTTCATCATAGTATGTACCAAGTGGTCCAAAGAACGCAACGTCTAATGGTTGCAGTCTGTGTGTAGTATGGGGAGGTAGTGATACCATACGCACTCCAGCATTTCGTGCTAGATATATCGCTGCCAAATTTTTTGAATGTGTAACATGACCATTAAGTATCAGCAAAACTTTTGATTGTTTTAAAGGTTTAACAACTTTAATGAAATGATTGAGCCAATCTAAAAAACCTTCATTTGACATCCATCCTTTCTCTTGAGTACTAAATACAGTTCCTGGAGGTGCACCATTTGTTATTTCTGGCTTCATTCTTTTGCGTTTATATATTAACATTGGTGGAACATAAAATCCTGCTGCAGATGTTACTGAATTTACTACAGCTGTTACTGAATTTCCTCGTTCACTACTAGTCATAATTCCAACTCGTTTTTTGCCCCTTGCACTAATAATTTTTATCTGACCATCTTGTACTGTTGATAAACTAGTTTCATCCATATTATAAAGTCTGTCTGGAGTTAACTTTCCTTCCATGTATAACTTTGAAAGTAAATTAAAGAAAGATTGCATTCGCTCTTTATTAAAACCTTGTGCACATGCAATTGATGTTGATTCAGGCCCACGAAGCGACAGTTGTGGGTGCCTTTGCATAAATGCATAATACCACTTTTTTCCTCCCATTTGTGTTTGTTTGTTAAAATTATGTGTGATGTTGTTAGCTTCCGCAATATCAAATGCTAGACGACGAAGATCATCAATCCTTAATCCAAAGTACATCGATTCTAATAATAAACAGTGATCAGCTAGTTCTGTTTCAATTTCATTAGGTAAGGTGGTAAGTCGACCATGAAATTTCACATTTGCAACAGCAACTTTGTTTTTTTCATTTATATGCCTTGACAAAGTTGCTTTTGGAATACAAAATTCATAAGCGGCTTCATTTAAGCTGATTTCTCCTTGTTTTATTGCTTCAACAGCCTTTTTCAAGTTTTCTACTTTCCATTTTCCATATTTTCGTGGTGTTTGCATCTAAAATAAAAGCAAATTACTATGAAGATAGATAAGGAGAGTTTTATAATCTTATTACAGGCTTATTTTTTCATATATTTATTTGTTATTCATATATGATTAAGTTAATTATATACTCATTATATAATCATTATTTTTCATCATTTTTGTTTAGTTAATCATTAACTATATAAATCAAAATCTATATAAACTATATAAAGTTTGCAACTTTGTATATGAACTTCTATATACAGTAAAAAACTTATGCTGGGTATATACTATATGTTGTCTTACAAGTTTATCCGTTAAATAGAAATGTATATCTTTTGTAAAACTTTTACATTTTATTTTTTACTAAAAGATAAAATGATTTGTTAATTAAAGTATAAGATGTTTACAATCAACTTTATATCCTTAGACTATGACTAGACTTTAGACTATGAAAAAAATTTTGTGAAAAATCATTTCATACTTTAAAGCAAGACTAAATACCAATTCCAAAAAAGCAACAAATGTCTAACAATAATACTATGTCTATAAAAGAAATTCGCTTTAAAAAATATTATACAGTCGGACTAATGAAATTTTCTGATAATTCGGACGTCAAGTAGCGTGTTATGAGATGACATCGTTTCAATTACGGCAACTTTTGAAGTTCCATTCTGGGCAACATAGGACCATGGTGTTGTAGCAAAATATGTACATACAAGTAACAACTTACGATATAAGCTCTTAATATCACATAGACTTGAAACCCTTAAAATTTAAAATTTTAAAAAAATTATCATCAAACTCAATATCGTTAAGCTTCTGTAATCGTTTAAATGCAACGATAAAATTAGATCGCAAAAATTTTTTTCTTTAAAAAAAAGTAATTTTATTCACATACGTGCAGTTTTTAAGTTTAAATACTAGAAGTTTCAAAAAATAAAGAAAATTATTTTCTTTACAAGAAAAAATATTCATGAAAGTAGAATAAGTTCCAGTTTCTAAATAAAGCTTAGTGTTCCAATTAAGGAGCTGTTCCAATTTCGGCAACTCTCCCCTACTTAGGAGCGTTAGCTTTGCATCTTCAAGGTAAGCACAGGTGTGCTCAAAACATTTTAGATTCAATTTTTTTGTATCTAAAGGAAATGCTGTCAGTGCCAGATATTAGTGTTTCTAAACTAAATTGTTGCTGTGAAATTTTATCATCTCAAAATTTTTGTGAGAAGTATTTTGTGAGAGTATTTAAAATGCCTTTAGTTAAATCTGTTGGACTGAAGAAACAAGGTTGTATTGTACCATTTTTAGACACATTGTCTTTTTTACTTCAATCTCCTGAGATTGCTAAATTTATTGATCATAAAAATTAGTATAGCTATTTACTGTGATGAACTCGGTATTACAAATCCAATTGGTAAAGCTCGATCTAAACACAAGTTTTGGGCAATGTATTTTCAAATTCTTAATATTCCTGCAAAACCCATGCCAGAACATAAACCATATTTCCTTTAGCATTTACAGGTAGCAAGACGGGGAAAGACAGTTTCTTCTTTTGTGAACTGTTAATTGATTTTTTTGATGTGATGTCAAAACTTATGACAGGGATAGAGTTAACAGTATTAGGAGTTCCTAAAGTAATAACAGGTGAGTTATGTTATTTTTCTGGCAATTCATTAGCTGCAAATGCCATTGGTGGATTTAAAGAAGGCTTTAGCAGGAAGACTGTTAGGTGCTGCAGAGTGTGTAATTCAACTAGAGCTGAGATGTATGCAAATACTAGACACGAGCAATGCTCTATACTATACTAGACACGAGCAATGTTCTATACGTGATTTGAAAGAACATTTAATTAGATTAAAAGAGTTAGATTCTGGACCAAGACCTAAAGATAGAATTAAGTGGTCAAAATATTATGGGATATCCTCTTCAAGTGTGCTTTTATCAATTCCATTTTTTGGTGTAACTAAACAAATTTTATTTGACCCTATGTACGATCTTTTAGAAGGTGTTGTTCATTTTCAGTTAGAACTGTTTCTTGCATTTGCAGTTGAAAGTAATTTATAACAGTATTATCATTAAATACATGGCTACAATCATTTATCTATCCAGTTGGGATTGAAAAACCTGGTCTAATTTTAAAAACATGTAAAATTAAAGGAAGTTTTGGAAGTGGTCAAATACTGACTCTCAAAAGAGTTTTACCTTTTTTTTTATTGAAAAATATTTCGCCTCATAATAAACATCTTAAATGCTTGCTAAAGTTGATACAAATAGTTCAGCTATGTATGTCTCCAATAATATCAGAAAAATATCTTACTACTTTAAAAGAAATCATTGCTGTGCATCATGAACTATTTTTGGGTTTATATCCTCTTAGATTTATTCCAAAGCTTCATTTCCTAAAACACTATTTAGTTCAGGCATCTACATCAGGACCTTTAATAGAGCACATGTGCATGGCTTTTGAGCTCAAACATCAAGTGGTTAAAATATATTGACATTTTAACTTTAAGAACATTCCGTATTCAGCATATAAGGCAATGATAGCAAACACCATTGCACAGTTTTTTTATTCTATAAGTGATTAAAACTGATATCTATTGTGAGGAAGATGAGTTATAATATATGTCAGGAGCAATACAAAGTGCAAAAATTGATGGCATTTTATATAAAATTGGATCCGTTATAACTGTTTTTGAAAATGACCAGCTTATTTTCCATCAAATCACTAAAATAATATCAAAATTTGGAAAGAGGCACTTTGAAACAATCAAGTTAAACACTGTGCATTTTAACATTTATTCCACCTGCAGATTGCCTGCATTTTCTTCAAGAAATATTGTAGTTCCTGAAAATTTACAGTTTCCATGGTGCACGATTACACTATCAGTTGGTAATGTCTTCCTTGTATTTCCACTTGTTATTCCAAATTTATCTTTTACTAGTATTTCAAATCAATAAATACAATAAAATTGGCGGAATTTATTATCTTTAAGACAGTTCAAGATCATATTTTAAACCAATCTTCATTTAAGTATTTAAAAAGAATTTATATATACATTAAAAGCTAAATAATAATAAATATTAGGAATACTAAAACTCTGTTTTATTTATTTTGTAATTATTAGGTAATAATGGCTACAGAGAAATGTAAAATCTTTTGATAGATTTAGATTTGAGTTTTTAAACCACTTATAGAAGTTTAAATGGTTGAATAAAAGTTTTCGAGTGTTATAGACTAGATGACTTTATTGTGATGGATAGTTAGATATTCTTTATATATAAAAATCCAACTAAAATTAGTTGTGCTAAATCTACAAACATGTTGAATAAGATACTAGTATGAATCTAGGATGATGAAACATTTTATCGAGTAACTCTCTGGCTTTCAACTTTTTAATAAACTCAACTTAAAGTTTTACAGTAAAAAGTTGTATTGTTAAATGGTATAAACAATTTTTTTTTTCACTTATATGTTAATCATAATATTGCTGTAAAAAATAACTATTTTACTATTTTCTAATCTTGTTATTTACTTTTTAATGTTGAGATTGAAAAGTTCATGTTTATAAGGTTTTAAAATTAGGATATTTTTAGATGTCTAAAGTCAAATTTCTCAATCGGATGTGGATCTTCTGTTAACTTATTTTTCTAAGCCAATTATCGAATTGCTCAATGGAGCTAATAATGTTTATATTATGAAAGAACTAAAGAATACTCTTACTCAATTTTCAGCATTAAAGGTGAATGGCAATGACCCATTTTGTAACAGTTCTTCTCGCGACCCAAGACTACTTTAAGAAACCTCTATCCTAAGTTCAAGGATGAATGGGTATGTTTTTTATAAGTAATTTTCCACATACTTTTTTCTTGTTGTAACTCTTTTATTTTATAAAGAAATATCATAAAACTTATGAAAATACAGGCCTTGTTTTAAGCGTTAAGTGTAGAGCGATATATGTATGTGTTAAGTGATTTTAAGCAGTTAGTGATTTTTGTTGAGCAATTTACTTTTTTAATAGTATTCTTATAATAATAATAACAAAAAATCTGCTTAACCAAAATTGATTACTGTCTGAAATCTGATTTATCTTTTTAAATAACTGATTATATCTTTTTAAAATCACTTAATGTTTAATTAACTCGCTTTTTAAATAACTGATTATATCTTTTTAAAATCGCTTAACGTTTAATATAATTGCTTAATATTTAATAAACTGATTATATCTTTTTAAAATCGCTTTACGTGTGGGCAAATTGCTTAACGCTTAAAACAAGGCCTGAAGCTTTTATACATTGTTTTCTGTCATTCACATTAACCAACTTAACTTGCGTTTATTAATAAACTTGTGTCTGACTTGTTGGCTTAAAAAATAAAACACACATTCAATGTAACAACATTATGTAGTCTCCATAGATTGTTTAGGAATTTTTTATCGATTTTGATTGGTTAATTTGTGAGGTTTCCACTGTGTTGGTAGTTTTTTTTGTTAAGCTTGTTTTGAACAAAACAATTGATTATGGAATTACAATGATTAGATATGATGAAAAAAGGATAACTGTTTAATAATTGTATTTGGTTTAGACCTATGCTTTAGGAACCTATACTTTTGTATTTAGGAACGATTATTTTGGCAGATAAACAATAATCTCCGTCAACAAAGATGGTCTAAGATGAATGAAAGTTCCCCAAAATTTTTACAACTAGCTAGAGAGCATAATAGTTTAGACATCAAAGATATTGCGGCACTTGCTGAACCAGTTTTATCAATAATTAAAGCTGAGGCAGAGCTCAAGGTATTAACAGTTAGTTTACAATAGATTTATTTTTTGTATTAATACAAAAGATATTATTGATAGCCAAATTACTGTTTTAATCAATGATATCTTTTTTTTTTAAATGTTACTGAACTACTAATTTTTTATATTATTTTTATTGAATGAACTTGCAAAAGCTATTCCATCTGTTGCTGTATTGAGCATACTCAACAGAAGCCTATTTCATCATCAAATATTCGATCAAATCCCGCATAGACTTCGAATAGATTCATCTCTTCTAATTGACGAATTTAAAAGGTTTTTTCCCCAAAATGAAAATATTGTTACTAATTCTAAATGGTTTCTTAAGGCTGCATTTAGTGATAATGTGAATGTTGTTTCAAGCATAATAGAACTACAAAAAATGTTTATTTCTAAAAAAAGCTAAGATTTTCTTTTTTTGCTATCACATGTAAGTTTCTTTGTTATCTTAATGTGTTTTATTTTTGGTTGTACCTGACTTTCTAACAAAATAAAGTATAAGTTTCATATATGGTTACCAAAATTATTAGTTAAATGTTTATTTTATGTAAAATACATAAACATTTCTATTTTTCTCTTTTAGTCTGATAGCATTGATGCGGAACTTACTCTGCTCTCATTGTATGGACCACAGGTAGTGATAAATTATTTTTTTTATGGTATTTGTTCACGAACTAGAAGAATTATGTAGCTCTCAATTAACATGCATGAAAGAGGTTTTAGCTGCTATTGTAGCAGTTTATTATCTTAAAGATTTATCTTATCCATCTTGCTTTGCCTAATTACTCGGGATTTTCCAAGAAACTATCTTAAAAGTTAAATATCTGTTAAAATTAGAGGCTGCATCAAGATATGTGCTACAAATCAATAGCTTATAGTTAAGATCGTGATTAATTCCTTTTAATTACTCTTAATATTATTTTTGGTCTTTAAATTTTTGTTATAATATTGTTGACAAATGTTCAAAACTGATAATATCTATAAAATAAAAAAACTTCACATTATTTTCAGATAATTAAATTTGATTAAAATTACTGACGAAATCCTAAAAATTTTAATAAGCCATAACCTGTATGACCTTGTAAAATAATAAATATAGCTTTGAAGAAAAGATTTTTTATTGACTCCAAACTATATCTGTGTGTGTGTTTGTGTCTGTGCGAAATTATTTATGCTTTTGTTTTAATAAATACCAATAGTTAATGATTATAAAAACTTTATAACCCTAAAAATAGTATCTGTTTCTGCAGATGTTACTGGTTCGCTTATGTAGTACATTTTATTAAAAAAATGTATTTTTTAGTGGGAATAACATCTTGTACCAATAATAATGTTATATATTACATCTTTTTATAATTAGTTTCAATAACTTTTTAAATTAAACATTTTAAATAATCTTTAGTTAGCAACAACATTTTGTATCTGTGGTAAAGTTACACTTATCTTTTCAGTATGAGTAAATATTTCATAAATTTTAAAAGTGTCATTTACTTATCAACCTTTTTTATTATAAAGACTCAAGTATCATCAACATCTGGTACTAGTGGTAAAGTTACATGTATCTTTTCACTACAAGTATATACTCCATAAATTTTAAAAGGGTTGTTTGCTTGTTTGTTTTTTGTATTTATTTGTGGCATCAACATCTAGTAGCAATGGTAAAGTTATATCTTTTCAAAAATGATTGTTATGACATAAATGATATATGGAAATCATAAATAAAATGATATAAATGACTTATTATGAAAAGATATCTTTTTAAGTTATTGCTCATTTTAGTTTGTAATTTTTAGTGCCAACAGCATTTAGTACCAGTGGTAAAGCTACATGTATCTTTTCTATCCGAGTTTATATTCCATAAACTATTATAGTGTTATTTGCTTATTAGACTTTTTATTTTATATTCTTTAGTGGCATCAAAACTTAATAGCCATGGTAATGTTATATTTTTGAAAAATTATTATAAACAACTATTTAAATTAATATATATTATACATATTTTTAATTTGTGTTATTTAGTGGCTGCAACATTTATTACCAACGGATCAACATCTGGTACCACTTTTAAAGTCTCAAGTATCTTTTCACTGTAAGTATATAATCCATATATTTTGATGAGGTTGCCTGCTTGTTTTCTTTTTTCTTTTCATCCTTTATTTATGAGTGATATCAATGGCAATTGTGACATCAGTAGCAATGGTAAAATTATATTATTTCGAAATATTTATAAATAACCTATAAAATGTTTATGATTTTATGTTATACCCTATTTTATGTGTTTTTTCAATGATAATCTTACCGATGATGTCTTTTAAAATCACTATAAACGATATTTTGAAGAAGTTTTTTTGCTTGTTATCTTTTGTATTTTGCAGTCTTTAATGTTATTGACATCTGATAGCAATGATAAGGTTATATCTTTTCAAAATGATTATAATTGACTTCGTAAAAGAAAATGTCTTTTTAAATTATTGTTCATTTTATTTTGTGACCTTTAGATGCAACAGCATTTAGTAGCATTGGTAAAGCTACATGTATTATTTCAATACGAGTTTATATTCCATAAATTATTAAGGTGTCATTTGCTTATTATCCTTTTAATTTTATATCTTTAGTGGCATCGACACTTAGAAGCTATAATAATGTTATATCTTTGAAAAATAATTATAAACAACTGTTCAAATTAATATATTTTATATCTTTTTAATTTTTATTTAGTGGCATCAAAATCAAGTAACAATGGTAAGGTTATACCTTTTTAAAATACTTATAAATGATCAATTAAATGAAAATATATTATAAAACACACATGATATAAATTGGTTATCTTTTTTCGTTTTGTAATTTTGAGTGGTGTCAACATCTTGTACCCAATTTTAAGGTTATATATTATATATTTTTTAAATGCTTTTAAATTTTATATGTAAACTTTAAACACTGTTGTAATTATTTTTTAATTTATTTTACTAATTTTATTACATTTCTATATGTTCACAACCAAGACATATAATAATAATTTAATTGAACATACAATAATAATTTAACTGATCATAGTCAATTAAATTATTTATATAGTAATTATTATCTTAAAACGTTTTTGTTTTTTCATGTGCTCGTAAAAATTGTATCTGTATAAAAAATATAATGCCAAATATAACACATTTTTCTTTAGGTCATCTTCTCTTCAATATAACGCCAATATTACGCCAGAGTTGAGCAAATATAACGGATAAAACTAACGTTAAAATAACACCAATATAACGGCAATATAACGCCAATATAACACTTATACAACGCTAATTTAACGGATAACTGGCGTTATATATGCTCAACTCTGGCGTTATTATTTTTATTTTTTTGTTATTTTGGCGTTAGTTTTTTTAGAGTGTACTTGTAGTATATATAACTTTACCTGCAGTATAAAGGTCTCTTTACTTGTAGTATATAACTTTACCTGTAGTATAAAGGTCTCTTTACTTATAGTATATAACTTTAGCTGTAGTATAAATGTCTCTTTACTTGTAGTATATAACTTTACCTGTAGTAATTATTATGAAATAGTTGTTTAAAACTGATTATTTAATTGCAAGCCGCACTAGAATTAAATTGTTTTATTCGTGTTAATAAAATCTAATAAACAATGAAGGTGGTGTGTGGAAACTTTTTCTACATAAAACTCTTCGAATGTGTATTTTATAATAGAATATTTTATGATATATATCATATATAGTAATACTTTGGAGTTTAAAACAAACATGAGACCTATAGCTAATCAAGAGTCCCAGTGATCTTTAAGAGATCTTTCAACTATCAGAGGTAAATAAGGTTTCAAAGTTTTCTGAGAATTCAAAGAAATAAGGTTTCAAAGTTTTCTGAAAATTGGCATCTTTTGAGAGAAGCCGTTGATACACTTTCCTTCAATTTTGATTTCTCTCACTTTTTTTTCTTTATTCTTTCTCTTCATTTTGTTTCTTTTTATTTTTTAATCATCTTGTTGAGTTTTTAAAAAATCGACTCCATTGACATCATGAGATGTTTTAAAATGCCTCTTTTGATTTTTTCTGCTTATTATGATATTTTCAAAAAATTTAGGTAGTTTTGATGTGGAGAATATTGTCAAATCTCGTAAAATGTATTTGACAAAGCGGATAGTTCATTAGAAATGTTGTTTAAACTGGGTGGTGCTGAAGTGATCCAATGTGATCCAAAATGCACAAAGTAATTATACCTATCAAAAAGTGATTCTCTAGGGATTAGATTATCAAATGTTGTAGTTGTTGGAATAATAAATGTACCGCTTTGACACTAACGATGTTTTTTTGGATTTCCTTATACATCCCTGGAGTATACTTATTGAAGGTTTGTTTTTTTGTAGTTTTTATTGCAGTTGCACGTGGTGTCAAAACATCAGATCACAATCGGGTAACGGTTTAGGTGTGGATATATTATTTTTATTCGAGTTAATGTGCAACCACGTATACATATTCAGTTCCCGACCTACAGCAGTTGCACCACTCTCAACGTGATAAACACTATATCTACCTTTTTTTCTATCCCCGAATGTAAATGTACGTTATATTTTATACTTGCTTTTCTCCAAGAAAAATTATTATTACGGACACCGGCAACAGCGGGTATAATAGATTCTTCATTTTATTTTTGGTATTTTTGTCTTTTCTTAGTATCCATTGTCAATTGAGAGTAACAGCTTGATTACAAAATTAGAATATGTTTATAATGCAATCATTTAATTTTTGCTTGATCAAATTTGTTTACAAATATAAAAACTTTAATTTTTTTGCACTAAACGTCATTAGAAACTTTAAAATAGGTTTTTGAATTATTTAAAACCACAAAACGCAATCAAAATTCAGTGGAATTAAATTTCGGGCAGATCGAACGAAATATAATGTCTTCACTAATTCGTGCAGAATGCTTTTATATTAAAAAAATATTAATTTGTAAACTTTTTTTTTTTAACTTATTCTGTTTTTTAAACATAAATGGTAAAATTGGGTCGCGACTCGTACTTGTTTTAAAGAAGTGCCGTACTCCATTGTTGCACAGTTAACTTTAAAAGTTATGTGTTAAAAGATTTAAGTTTTTTTCATTTTATGCGGAAAACCGTTGTTTAGTGACTAAAACTTTTTTTTTTTTTTTATCAAAAATAATGGGACTAACGACGTAGCATTAACATTAACTGAATGAAAAAGAATTTTATTCACTAAAACGTAAAATAACACTGCTATAAAGTTAAAGGCAGTGTGATTTTTTTGATGTCAAAGTCTGTTTGCACGAAACTCGATGCTGCCCAAAATTCGTCCACATACCCGATTCGGAATTTAGCATTGCATATCGAGGCCAAAAACATATGGAATACTCGTCAAAAAGGATTCAAAGATATGACAAAGTTGTTAAGTTAATTTAAGTTTTTAACAAAAAAATAAATATTTAAACTTGAGAAACGTGTCTAAGTAACTAATAGCTATGAATTCATTTTATTGCTTGTTCGTTGTTGTTGTTTTTTTGACTTAATTAGATTTGCTTATCAGCACAGTATGCTTAATAGTATTTTCAAGAAATTACTGTACTTTGACATTGCAGCTTAAATTGATTTTCTGCACTTTCATTGACCATATTAAACAAATTTTTTTTACATTAGGAGTCATGCTGGAGTCCACACCTGAAAATAGTTAAATTTTAATTTCTGATCTCAATAGTAATGATAAAAGGAACCAATTGAATTGGACCAGGGACCAATCCTTTTTTATTGTGAAGGAACCAGTATCTGTTTATTGTGAAGGTAATATACGTTACGTTATGTGCGCCAAAAATTTACCCAACTTAATTGTGTCAAATACCAGACTAGCCGACTATTCGTAAAAAAACCAATAACTTGAAAATCACCTTCTTCATCCAGGTGGGGGTAAGGGTGGGTGTTGGAGTGGATGGGGTTTGCATTCCCCCACCCTTTTCCCTAATATCTGAAAGTCGTAAAATATGTTAAAAATTTAGAACGATTTTTTTTAGGAGACGCAGATGTGGTACAAAATACAAAAAAATTTCAGCATTTCCCATACCCCCCCCCCCCATAACCACCACCACCTCCTTCAAAATAATATTCCTGGATATGTAACTGAACAAGTGACAAACATTTAAAACATTTAAATACAGTTGAACTCTTGTAATTCGAACTTCTATAAATAATTAAGAGGATACTAGTATTTCTATAAAAGGTTGCAAACTTGTTTTAATTTTTAAAAAGATTAGGCAATATTTTAAAATATCGTTTGAAATTGCATTAGAAGCATTAAAAAAATTCTGCTAAAAGTAATAATTTTTCAAAATTTTTTCATTTAATATTGCTACATTTATTTCACACGTCAATGTTTTCATCTTCCAAATAATCTTTATTAGTAGCTTATAAAGTGTTCATTATTTCATATTCTAAATTAATAATTTCTGTTGGTTCCAATGATTCTAACTCTGAAGATTCTAGTTATGACAGTTTTATAGATTCATTATTGTCCACTTCCATAATCAAAAAAATCTTTACTTCTTCTGGAAGCTTGAGCACAACTTTCGTTGACCGCCTAGATTCCAAGGAGATAGAACTGATAAGAGGATTGGAGGATCTTATTGCACTCTTAAAAACGTCTTTAAATTTTGTTTGACATCTGTTATATTTTTTTTGGCATTCAGATGCTCCCTTGGCTAAAACTCCCAAGGGAGCTGTTGAGTTTATTATTGTTTTTGTTCCGTGTGCAAGAACTTTGTCAACTGTTGACAGCATTTTATACTAATCATACAAATCTAAATATCAACGATATAATGTTTTTTAGTATAGCTTAAATAACTTTGAATTCAATGTTTGCTGACAACTTATTGAATTTAAGGCATTTTTGAACAGTTTAATTATTATCTCGTCAATCCCTAATACCTTGCTTAGTTCATTTTGGTCAGAGAAAGCTTTTCTGCAAACATTTACGATTGTAAATGTTCCTGTTCCACCAACTGCAGGGAAATCAAATTAAGATGCTTTCTTTTGAGATGTAATCTTATACAATTTCTTTTATAATTTCTCAACAATCTTTTATAATTTCTTTTATAAAATGTATTCTTATACAAGCATGTTACAGAGATATCCTATAGCTAAATGTACCTTTTTTGTAGTAAATCCACTTGGAAAGTTCTTCAAACACATCATTGCATTTGGTGCAGCTACGCAAATAAAACAGCATTGCGTTGACAATGCTATAATTCCTCAAACTTTTCCGTCAATCATGCACGAAATTAATAATAAAAAACTTTCCATTAATTAATTCAATATTCATTAGATGCAAATTCTAACATTCATTTTCTATTTGACGCTGTTTGTCTAAAACGACTACGGCAATTTCTTTAAGGAAATGAACTGCAATCGGTCTACAAAACCTTACACTTAGAGGCATCAAGTTGGTCCGCAAAAAGTTACTTTGTGAATTTGACACTCTGCGCCTCAAAAGGTGTTCTTACAATTGCAAACATGCTTGAATCTTGACTGTCAACAGAATCGGAAAACGCCTGGTTGTACAAAACTTGTCCAGTAGATCCATCCATACCCCAACTGTTTAATAGCAACATATTTTCACTTGGTTTGCTACTGATATCCAAATAATCTAGTACTTCTTTTTGCCTCATTTTTACAATTCTTTCAGTGGTGTGATTCATAAGTGCTTGTAAATCTACTTTGACTCTTAAACTACTGACTTCCAATTGATTATCCTGTGGACCACACAACTTAAGTGCTTTTTTTCAACAGTTGAACAAGATGGATATCTTATTTTTGATGCCTGTTGTATTTGTTTATAACTAAATAAGCTAAGATCTGCATCAATTTTAATGAAGCGGCTTCTTCAGCTATCAATTTACCGTTGTCACATGTTGCCACATGTCAGCTGAACAAGCTTATGAATCTGTATGATTTTTGATGACGTGTTTTGATGACATGTGTTTTGATGACATGTGTTAATACATTAAACAAAGAAAAAATTTTTTGATTATATACTTTTTTTGGACTATATGTGATGATTTTTCAATTGAATAAAAATTTATTTAGATAATTATTGCAAATAATTCTCTAATTAAATGTCAATTATCAATAGCAAACTACCATTTTTTATAGGTTATTGAATACAAAGTCTAATGAAGACTTTTGATCAATTATCATTTGGGAAAACAAAAACTTGAAGACTGGCTATAATCCAGGTAGCGCAAACTTCAAATAGAAATTTCTTGCATAGTTGCAAAAAAAAAACAGCTAATTTTTTAGTTTCTTGAAAATACAGTCTATTCCACGTTATTTAAAAATAGATTGGTCGATACCTTTTGATATCAAATTTTTTGCGAGTTCACAGAAGTTGGAAATAGCGATTTAAACTATTTTTTACAACATCATGAAAATCGAAAAAGAAAAAAGTATTTTTTTTTCGTTTGCATCTTAAGACGTATATATTTTAATACTTTTTAACATATAAAAAAATTAGCAAAAAAAAAAACTATTCATGAAACACTGTAAGAAAAACAAACATATAATTTTACAAAATAACTTAAATTTGAGACTACTATCATTAAAAACAATTTTTGAAAATATTTTTTTCTTTAATCTGAGTATTTGTAAATTTAAAATTTGAAATTTAGTTTTCTAAAATCTGGGACAATCTAGGAATCTGGTAAATTTAAATCTGGTAAATTTAATCTGGTAAATTTGGATTCTGGTAAATTTAAAATTTGAAATTTAGTTTTCTAAAATCTGGGAAAATCTGCGAATTTTTGTATTTTTGCCACGCCAAAAACACATAGTGCAATCGTTTCATAAATTCAACCACCAATAGATCAACTTGTAGTTATAAATGCTACAATGAATGTTGTTTTATTAGATACTCACAAAAATCAAAGAGGACGAAGATAAAGTAAACGTTATTTAAGCAGCTTTATATGTATGTAAAAATATTAAATAAACTAATGTGAATGTAATTAGAAGAATATCGGTTGTAGTAGATAACTCAAAGAATTTAATTGGTTGTATGTATAGACCAAAAGAATATATATCAAGACTTAAAAAAAGTCTTTATAATGGCAAATTTTTTTACAATATGTGTCTTTCATTGAGAAGAAAGTAAAAAATACCTTATATTTGATTTTTACAATGAAAAAATATAAGTAAAAACATTCTTAATTTACAATGTTTATTTTGGTAATTAAGTAAATAGCAATTTAAATATAATTTTAAATTACGCTTTAAATAAATAAATTATCAAAGCAAATAATAAACATATACAAATAAATAATAATGAATAAAAAATAAATAAATAATATTAAATAAATAATTCAAGTTATTCCTCTCAAATCATATATTGAGCGAAGTCATATTTAGTAAACAACTAAAGTTACCAATTTCAACCAAAATTGTTCGGTGCTAAATTTTACAATAGAATATTAGGTTTCTAAACAACCGCATTTATAAAAAACCGCGATTTTGGTTTAAATTATAAAAAAACCGCGGTTTCGGTTTAAGTTTTAAAAAAGCCGCGGTTAACCGTGGTTTTCGGTTTTTCTTGTTAAATAATAAAACTTATGTAACTTTATCTTGTATTATTAATTAAAAAAGTTATTTAAACAAAGTATTCTAACATTATGTTTATTTTTCGAAATAAAACTTACAATGGCTTATTTTTATTGTAAAAAAATTTTAAGAAAACTAAAGATTTTTACGATTCATCAGATAATCGTGATCTGAGTTTTGTGCAGAAACTACTGCAGCTCGAATAAACATGATGTTTAATAAACATCGAAAACATATGTTGAGTTGGGCTTTTTAGAGGGTATCGCATTGTAAATTATTTCAAGACTTTCTGTTCTTTTGCCCGTATTTCGGTACTACAAAAACTCTTGCTTAAGCCATTTGAATTAATCAGTAGACTTAAGCAAGTGCGTGATGCTATCTTTATTGAGAAGTGGGTTTTTTGTTTGTTAATTCACCTCCTCACGGCCGAACCTTGACAGATAAGGTCGCTGCGTGGAGAAACAAGTAGAACGCGGTACTACCAGGGCCGTGGTGGGGATTGAACGCGGAACCTCTTCCTTATGAAGCGAGCGCTCCAAAACTACACCGCTACCGCATTTAATTCATCCTTAAGAGAAACACGTAAACTTTCTGATGTTGTACGTGATGATTCAGCTAGTAGTATTTCCTCGTCATTAGAAGTAAATCCAAAAAGCCTAAACGCAAGTTTAGGCACTTTAACAACTGCATAACATTTCCGTTAATTCTTTCATCGATGCGCTTTTTTAAATTTGATTGCAATAAAGATGCAATTTCTGTATTCATAGCAAATAGTTTTGTGAGCATAAATTTAAGAAGAGTATCTGCTGTCGATAACGTTGCATCTTTTCTGCTAAGGAATTCCAGTGCTAGTTTTTCTGACTCTAAAGCGATATTTAATGAAGCTAATGACTTAAAATTTAGATGGTCGATTACATCAAGAGAATTTAATTCAGTAAATGTCTGGAATAAACATTTCTTAGTTTTTCAAAGGCGCAGTCATTGAAAAAATTTCAACAATCGAGATGCAGTTTGATTTACAAAATTCCTCAGTAACTTTCTTCTAAAAAACTTGATTACGATCTGATGACATTTTTATGAATTTCACTACTTTTTGTGCATTCATCAAAATTTTAGGGTAGTCAACATTAATCTCATTGTTTACTGATTCAAAAATAAAACTATCATCGTAAATTCCATGTTCATCATCTTCTAAATCAATGTCCGTTTCCATGAAAACTGGTACGTTTGTATCTTTATTTTTCTTGTATAAAACGTGTCGCACACACCAAGATGAATTGCATGATTAAAGCAAAACTAATCAAGCTTTTTGTTAATTGCTGCACCAATTTGAGAAGTTTCTACGACCTCTCTTTCCATACAGATACCAAATGAATTTAAATGGACAGGAATCATAAACACTAATGAGGCCAGTTTTATAGGTTTTCTTACATTTGCTTTTATGCAGGTTGACACCAATGCACCTTCTGTCCATGGTTTTAATTTTTTTTCTGGTGTTGGATTTGAGCTGCTGCTTAATTCTCCAGTCGAAGTGCTTTTGATAGTCATTCCACGGCGCAAAATATGAATCCGCAAAGTAGTTGTGGATCCACCGGAGCATGTTACAACAGAACTGCATCTATTCAACATCTCTTGAATTTAAAATTTTACGCTTGGTGTAAAATTCCGAATTTCCATACTGATGATAGGGTAGATTAGGGTAATATGAGCACCTTAAGCAAAAATTGGAATAATTTTAAAAATAATTAAGCTAGATCCAAAATTTTTGCGAATAAACAATATTTAGGGATCCCTTCTCATGATCCACTTAGATATTTGGGCATCCGAAATTTTTTCTTAAAAACACAGAGGTTTTAAAAAAGTAACAAAAATGCTCATATTACCCAGACCACTTGGTAATATGAGCATTTTAAATTAGCTCACAAAAAAACATTAACTTTGTAAAACAAATACCAACCTGATAGTTAGAACTAATTTTTGGAATATAATGATTCGTTATTAACAAAACTTATCATTAAAAGATCAAATTTTAAGCCACTTTTTGTTGAAACAATACTACCGTGTTTTCCGCAAGAAAAAAAAAAAATTAATTCGCTATTTTTTCATTTTTATCTACTCAAACCTTTGAACAATAAAAATTCAATTTTTTTGAATTTAAATTACAGAAAAATGTTTAGTGTTGTTAAAATAATAAAAAGTATTACTATATTTTATTTTTATTCAAAAAACCAATTAAAACTACTGCTTTTTTAGGACTATAAACTAGGTAGTTTCAATGAAAATCACTGGGTAATTTGAGCATGCTCATATTACACAAAAATGGTATCTTTAAATAAAGTCAAACTAAATAGTTCTATGCATTGTTTTTCAAGCCAAAAAGGATTGGATATTTACCTAACATATTTTTCTTTATGAAAAATTAATTTCATTATTTTAGCACCAAAATTTCGCGCCACAGATTTATTCATGCGTGATGATATTATTTTAAAAACGCAAAAAAATTAACAGCGTTTTAATTAGATGATACCCGCTAATTACTGCATATAAATTTGCGCTAATTTCACGGATTCCTGTAATCACCACATAAAGTCGATTCAAAAAATACATAGCAACTTTAACTTAACTGCTTACATCTAAGAAATCTTTAAGTATGCTCATATTACCAAGGTGCTCATATTACCCTAATCTACCCTATATCTGGAAGATATATTTTCAAAATATATTTTCATCAAAAATATTATTAAAAAAATTAAATAATTGATAGAAACATTATGGTGTATTATTTTTATTACATATCTATGCGTTAATACTTTGCTGAACCAAAATAAACACTAAAAATATCAGTATGTCTTTTTAAGAAATAAAAATTTTTAATAAAAAAAAAAGACCATTCTGTTTGAGTATTCAAATACTTCTTATATATTTGTGTGTTTTATTCAGTATTCGAACATTTTTTTTGGAATACTTGAATAATTTTGAAAACGAAAAGACTTGTTAAGCTTTCTAGCAAAACACAATCTATTTAAAAAAATAAGAATTTAATATGGCCTACTTTATTTATACGGCCGGATATTTTGCATTTTGAAAAAAAAATAGAAGGCCAGTTTTCTCGAAAAGTGTTTTTTAAAGAAGTAGCTTTGAAAGTTCAAAAAGATGGTTAACAAATGTTGCGTTGTAAATTGTCGTTCAAATTATCATAATTATGGTGAAGTATCTACAGTTGTATTTTCGTTTCCAAAAAATGAAGAGTTAAAAAAAAATTGGATTAAATTTGTAAATAGAAAAGATTGGACACCTACTAATTCTTCCGTTATATGCATCAAACACTTTGAAAAAAAATATTTTCAGAAAGGTAACAGGAATCAACGTTTTAGATTAATAAAAAAACTAAAGCCTATTCCAACTATTTTTGATTGCACAAATTTGACTGAAGAAGGTTCATCACAACTTATAAAATCTTCTAATTCGTTAAGAAAATCACCAACTAAAAAAATATTTCAGCCAGATCAATATGAACAGTTTTTATTGAATGATTTGATTAGTAGCTTTGACGATATTACTGAAAGTCTTGCTCTAGATGGTTTTTCATTCATGAAGTGATCATGTAATGTAATTTTTTATAAATTGAGTCATAGTACTTTATCTATTCCAGAAGTTACAGAGTGCATTCGTGTAAACAATGAGATGCATGTTAAATTATTTTACAAAGGTTCACCTCTGTCATTGCCTCAGTGGTTTCGTCAAGGAAGAGATTGTCGTTTATCTTGTAAAAGTATGCTTCATAATTTTTCTACCTACATTAAATCAAAAGCTGAACAATTTTCATCTGTATTGACTGAATTACAGCAAATTAAATATATGAAAAAACCTATTTATTCAGCCAATAATATAAAATATTCACTGATATTACGATATACTTCTATGCAGTCATACCAACTTTTGTGCGAAGAATTACCTTTACCATCATTATCATTACTTAAAAAAATAACTAGTGGAAATATTGATGCTCTAAGTTGTGTAAAACGTTTAAAATTAGAAAGTAAGATATCTCAAGGCATTTGCTTGATTTTTGATGAAATGCACTTGCAAAAATGTGAGGAGTATTTTGCTGGAGAGATGATTGGTAGTGATGAGTCTGGAGAAATGTTTAAGGGAATAGTTTGTTTTATGATAGTTGGCCTGAAACAAAACATTCCATATGTGATTAAAACGTCTCCTGAAAAAAAAATCAATGCTGAATGGTTGAAAGAAGAAATTTTTGAATGTCTTCGTATTTTAACTGAATGTGAATTTAATGTTAGAGTTATTGTGTGTGACAACCATTCCTATAATGTTTCTTGTTTTAAAAAAATTCTTTGTGCATCGAATCAACAAGCCGAAGATTTGTTTTTTATTGACAATCTAAAAAAAATTTACCTTTGTTTTGATGTTGTACATCTTATTAAAAACATCAGAAATAATTTGTTAAATTGCAAAAGATTTTTATTTCCAAATTTTAACTTTAATGGATTTAAAGATCCTATAATTGTATGTGGGGGAGAAATTAAATAGAGCACGTTCTATAATATTTATGAAAAAGACATCGCTCTTAATGCTGGCTTGCGTAAAGCACCAAAAATAACAATGAAAGTATTACATTCTGGCAATTTTAAATGTAAACATAATTTTAAACGGTCTTACTATTCCTTCACCATCACTTTTAAATTATGTTTGCACATCCTTTGCTATGATTGACTACTCTTATAACAAAATAAAGAAGTTTAATTTACATGCACGATAAGCTTTAGAATATTTTTAAAACCACTTTTATGACTCTTTTCAGACTTTTTCTTCTCCCATGCATGAGAAAATTGGGATAAAACTTGCTGGAAGAACTGTTATCAACATTTTTCTTAATAATAAAAAAATTATCTCTACCAGCGAAGTAGCTGTTGATCATGTAAAATCTTTTAAAAAGAAAAAATTTGAGAATGTTTAATAAATTATTTATAATATAATTGTTTTATTTTTTAATGAAAAGAAAAAAATATTTCAATATTTTTTATAACTGTTCTTATTTCTTACATTGTTTTTAGTAATTCTAAATTTTAAAATAAAGACTCTTTTTATTTATTTATTTCTTAATAAATGTTCGTTTAATATCTAAAATTATGAATATATACAACTTTAGTGGACTTTTTAAATTTAGAAAGTAAAATAATTTTGAAAATGTTCAAAATGTATTAAGTTTATGAAACATTACGATTTTAAAAACTGGCCTTCTATTTTTTTCTTAAAAATGCAAAATATCCGGCCGTATAAATAAAGTAGGCAATGGAATTTAAATTTGATTTTTTTATACCTTTCTGTAATAAGTAAACATTCAAAAGACATTATACAAAAAAACCCGCTAAAACTGTTTATGAAAATCGACGTTTTTCATTTATATCGGTTTTGACCAAAAACCGCGGTTATCGGTTAAAACCGATTTGAAACCATAACAGAAAATAATCGGAAAAATTTGTATCAACTTTCTACCGTAACAGCCAGTAATTCCAAATACGAAACTTGCAGTGTTTACGATGTAAAAATATCTTAAGGATTGGACAATTTAAAACTTCATTAAATTAAATAATTTTTATCTCGTTTAAAACTCGGCACCCATAACTACTATAATCTGGTCTGATAAAACTTTTTTGATTACTCAAAAAAGTTTTATCACACCAAATTCAGTTTTTTACCAGTAAACAAAAACAGTACTTTATTTACAAACAACACTCAAACAAAAACAGTAATTTTATTTAAAAATTAGATCAAAAAGGCAAAAGACTGTTAAAATCTATAACTTCTGATTTGGTTGAAACCTGCTCATAAATTGATTCATAATAAGAAAACGGTGTTTATAGGTTATAAGACAACTTTAAGGTGGCGCGCTAATAAGAAATATGTGTGCTGTTATTCCTTTTAACTATGAGAGTATTTTGAGTGTTTTAAACTTTGATTAGGTATGTAACAGTCGTAACATCTACTCAGTTTGACAAATCTCGTGTGAAGCAAATGAAGAGAAAGTCAATATAAAAATGCATAAAACTAAGAAAAAGTTATGACCAGTAGCCAAAGGTTTCAATGCTAAACAAAAGTCTAATGAAAATAATCTTTTATATGTTTCTGGTGGACATTGAACAAAATTTTACTTGAAAAAAACTTTAAATGTGTTTTTTACAACATTTGATTCTTTAATACTAGGCTAACTTTGAAACATAATATCTTTACATTGGCTGACGATTTTTGACTGAAGTTTTCAGGGGAAATATTCAGTATGCTACAAAAATTCGGTTAACAAATGTAACTTTAAAAATTCTTGTTCAATGTTTTTTTAATGAGAAAATTTGATGAGAGGAATTTAATGAGAAAATTTTAATAAGAAAATTTTTTTTTAATGAGAAAATTTGTTTACATGTTAAGTCAAATCACTTACTGTTTCAAGCATATTTTCAATAATTCGTGATTAAATTTAAAAACCTGCCAACCGGAATAAAATATTATAAAGCATCAAGATATTACGTCACAAAGTTATTTAATTTTTTAGACGTTTAGAGTTTTTCCGTCATTATAGATGTAAAAAAAAAAAAAAATTGAAAAAAAATTTAATTTCAGATATTTTTTCAAATATATTTTTCATCGGAAAATTAGTTTTTTCTTTTGTTTCAATTTTTTATTTAAATAATGTCTTTTAGCAGTGTATCACATTAACAGGTTATCTATTTTAAATATATCTTCATAAGATATATTCATTTGAAATCGAGGATTTTTACGACACCGTACAGTTTTTATATTAAACGTTGACATTGAAAAAGAAAAATATTACCATAAAAGCTCAATTCAGAATAATAATTCTTATAAAATATTTTTCAAAAGTTAGAGCAATAACAATTTAAATATGCATTCTATCGTGACGTTGAATGAACTAAGTTTTACAATAGGATAATGTTGGAACATCTCTAACATAACCAGAAATTGTAGAAGCTCTTTTATAAATCTGACCAACACAATAACAAATTTCTAGTCTTAAAGTTGTGAGTCTCTGAAACATTTCTCAAAAGTTAATGTTGCAATATAAATTTTTTTAAATCTAACAAACTTCTCTTAAACAATGCCGTCTTGGAAAAAATAGCAAGCGCAAATGCACAATTGCTCATTGTAATCACAACCAGTGATTTCATCAACTAAAACAGATAAGAACTGAGTTTAACCTCACTCACAATCTGCTTAAAAATTAGTTTTCCGTAAATGTTATTTAGCACACTATAAGCAGTTTTAGTACATATGTTGCATTTTTTATGACATATGTTACATTTTTTAGTACATAAGTTGCATTTTTTTGTATTTTTTACAAAATATGATTGTACTTTTATAAAATAAGACTATGTTTTGGATGCTAGTTTTTGAACTCATTTAAAAAAGAGCCCATTCAACCGCTCGCGTCAATAATAACAACATATAAATTATATTGGTTAAATATTATTTTAATATTTAACGTTGCTGATTACGTTAGATGTATATATATATATATATATATATATATATATATATATATATATATATATATATATATATATATATATATATATATATATATATATATATATATATATATATATATATATATATATATATATATATATATATATATATATATATATATATATATATATATATATATATATATATATATATATATATATATATATTATGTATATACATACATAAGGGGCTTGGTGATAAAATAATCATATGTCTCAGTTCTGATGCAAAATATTATTTACCGTTGTGTCATTTAAAAAAAAGCAAGCGTTCAGTCTCTGATGCTTTTGTACATTATTCTTATACAAAATAGTTGCTGGACTTCTTCTTCATTTGTATATAACCTCTGAGATTTAAATCAACTTAGGAGAAATTTATTTAGCTTTTTTTTTTAAACAAAATTTATATGCATGATTAATTTCGGACGCGTAGCTTTAAAAAGTTTAAACAATTAATCCCTTATCAATCGGTTTTGCAAGTTATTACTTGCAAAACAATTTTGCAAATCCGTTTTGCAAGTTATTACTTTCTCAATCAATATATTGGCGAAAGAGCTAAAACAATGTTGTGATATGCTGCATCTTAAATATGTTTTAATCAGTTAGTCTGTATTAGTCTATATTGGCTGCAAGAGAGACTGCAGCACAATTTACCTGTCAGCCTCTCTTGCTAGTTTTATTTTTTTGCTAGATTCCCTCATATGCTAATCAGTTTCTGAACTCAAACTGATTTGTCTTTCTCACGCGTTTCCACACTTGCGTCATCTCTAAATTTGTTGTCGAATTAATTGGCATGCCTAGTTTCATGATCTCATTACGGTTCTATTTATTCTTCTGAATTGCTCGCTTTTATTATATCAAATTTTTATGTCATCGTTAAATGCATAAATTATTCGTTCATCATTCAATGCACAAATTAATCGTTCATCATTCGCTTAAATAATATATATATCTATTAAAAAACAATAGCACATTCACTGCTAATAAAAATACAACAAATAAATATTGCAACGTAGCGAAATTAAAAAGACTACAACAAATAAACCAAATTTAACTGCATTCATAGAATAAAAATTCAATGACATTTGATATATTTGCAGAAAATGCAGCTAATAAATAAATTAACGGAGTTTTAAAATAAAATGTTAGACTATATAATTTTCCAGATATAAAAATCGTTTCTATAAAAGTTCTGAAAGATACGATATTAATACAATGTTGAATTAAAATACTGCCTAATATCTAATAGTTGTCATTAAATTTAAATTTATGCAATTGAAGCGCTTTTAGAAGTCTATACGGTTTTATCACAAAGCACCGCAGGATATAAAAAATTAAAAAAAGGCTAATGTAAAAAATTGGGACGGTTGCGGTTTTATTTTTCTTAGCTTTTTTTTTTTTTTAGCACAAATTACTTTCACTTAAAAAGTGAAAACCGTTTTTATCGATAGACGAAAACAACACTCCATTTAAAAAAAAGTTCAAACCGTTTTTGGATAAAGAAACATTTTTGCGATTTACATTATAAAAAACATTTTTGATAAAAAACATATTTGCGAATAACATTTGTATTTTACTATAAAAAGTTTTGTGATCATGACCTCTAAGATCCCTCTTTATTCCACATTAAAGTAAAGATTTGAAAATTTTTTTATTAAATTGAAAAAACAGACTTTATTTGCAATAAGAACTTTATTTTTCTTCAAAATAATGTTTTTATATAGTGAACTCTTGATCCGGCACGACTGTGCCTTTGAAGTTGAAGAGGTTATTTTTGCAGCTTCTAACGCTGTTTTTGATTATCAATTAATTAAGTTACCCTTGGCAGTCTGCAACTTCATAAACTTAAGGAAGTGATAATAATAATGGTAAGTAGTAACATTACAAAAACACTTTTTTGCCATAGCAATAATTCATAAAATGAGTATTAAATAGCATGCTCACTTGAATACCACGCTATAACTGGTTAAAAAATGGAATGTACATCAACAAAAGTTTTTTAATGATATTGTTTATTTGTAATAAAGCCTTTATACATTCTGAAGACTTTTATGTTTTGTAAAAATGGTTGTCGAAAAAGGCTTACTGGCTGAGAAATTGAAGGAATCAACTAAAAACAAAGGTCAATTTTTGATTTTTTATTTGTAATAGTTCTAAAAAACTTTTTTTGTAATTTTTGAATAATTTTAAAGAAAAAGTATCATTTTTTCATTTGTACTTTTTTTCTGTTTTTTTTTTTGAAGAATCTGAAAAAGTAAATTCAGAAGAAAACTTTGAAAACAAAAACGATGAAAAAACAACGTAAGTTATTCTAAATACTACTTTGTTTTTTAAACATCTATTTCAATGTTATAAATATATTTATTAGCTTTTGGCAGTAAAATTAGGGAATAATTAATATTTTATATGATAAAATTGCAAATTATAATATTATGATATAAGCATGCGCATTTATATATTGCAGAATAATCAAGCTATTTTTATTCTTAAAGAAACAAATTCTCTTTCATTTCCAATAATTTTAAAAATCAATTAAAAGATAATCTTTGAAAATTGTAATATGCATAGCCTAAACAAGATGGCCAAAACAAAGATAAGGTATGCATACCCTAAACAACGTGGTCGAAACAAAGATAAGGTGAAAATCCATTACTAAAGATAGAACCCTACAGCAAATCAGTGGAACAAAGATAAAAACCTTAACCGCTGACAAATGCGACTTTGAATGGGATACGGAAAATAATGGTCAACCAGTTTTCTCGTTAAACATTCCATATCTAGTTTAAATGGAAAAGTATGTTTTAAAATTTAAATAGAAAACTATCGAAACTACTTCTGCATAAAGATGATGATTGCGATTGGAAAAATGTAATTTAATAACGGACTTTAGGTTTCCCTTCAAAACAAATTATAAACCCACCCAAAACTTTTAAATTCAAATTAACATAAGCAGTTTTTTATTTATTGAAAATTAAAGTAATCTTATTTTGTATAACTAAACTGTAGCTTTCTCGAGTAAACATAAATTATGTTTTCTTCTCTTAACTCGATGAAAATATTTTACCATGATGCACATTTATAGTAATTATTGTTCAATGTTGCTTAGTAAACTTAAATAAAGTTATACTTTTAGGTTGCGCAAATTAAAGTGAGGTGAGAGAGGTGAGATTGAGGTTTTTAAAGTGAGAGCGTTTTTTTAAAAAGGTTTGTTTATTCTAAAACAAAAATTATATTTCCAAAACTTGTTCGTGTTTTGATTGGAAGTAGTAAAAATGATACATACATACATACATACATACATACATACATACATACATACATACATACATACATACATACATACATACATACATACATACATACATACATACATACATACATACATACATACATACATACATACATACATACATACATACATACATACATACATACATACATACATACATACATACATACATACATACATACATACATACATACATACATACATACATACATACATACATACATACATACATACATACATACATACATACACTGCGACCATTTTCTATAGACGCCTGTAGAATTTAGCGGATTTACAGTGGTAATAAAATTGTTCTAACGGTACTTTTGAATAAGTATATGTAAGAAAACAATGATCCATTATGCATCTGATTATTAATTGTCTTGATTGTATTAAAATAATTAAATTTTTAATATTCACGTGGCAATTTTTTATAGACGCACTAAAGTTTTTACGAGTTTTGTCGAAAATTTCTTATACTCTGTAGTATTTTTTATTTTGTGAGTCGAAATTAAGTTGAACTTAACCAAATGCCAAAAGGAAAGGTCCTTACCGATATTGAAAAAGATCAAATATTGGCTTATCATCGAGAAAAAGTTCCAAATCGAAAAATTGCTAGAAGAATTGAAGAGATCAGATCACGTTTCGTAATTTCTTGAAAAATCCAACAGATTATGCAACAATCAAAAGGAAACCAAAGAAATCTAAGGTTTCAGGCCGTGAAAAACGCAGAACTGTTCGACTCGTATCAAATTCATCGAAAAGTTTGAAAATAATTAAGTCAGATTTGGGTTTAAATGTTTGCAAGGAGACAATTAGGAAAGTTCTTAAAGACACCCCACACATTAAACAATCAAAAGTGAATAAAGCACCAAATTTGAAGCTTTTCACATTTGGTGCTTTATTCACAAACAGAAACGGATAGAATTCGCCCACGAAAACATGGCACACGATTGGGAACAAGTAAGAAATTTTAGATTAAATTCTCATGAATACGTAAGATGTCTAAATAGCTGAATACTTTTGTTTTCAATACCAGGTAATTTTTTCGGATAAGAAAAAGTTTAATCTTGATGGGCCTAATGGTTTTAGTGGCTAATGGCGTGATTTGAGGAGAGAACCTAAATATTTTTGACAAGGAATTTCCGTGGTGGATCTTTGATGGTTTGGGTTGGGTTTCGTGCAACAAGAAAGTTAAATTTAGCATTTACGTCTTGCAAAATTAAAAGTTCTGAATACATTGATGTGCGAAAATTATGTTAAAGCATTCACACTAGTAACGAAACTAAAGCTTGGTTTGAAGCTAAAAAAATTGAGCTAATGTAATGGCCTGCTCGCTGTCCAGATTTGAATCCTGTTGAAAACATATGGGGAATCATTGTAAGACGTATCTATGCTGACCAGAAGCAATACAACTCTGTGGCAGAGGTAAAAGTAGCTGTTTCTGAATGCTGGGAGGATATGGAGCCAAAAGTGCTGAAAAACTTGGTGGGAAGTATTCCAAAACAAATTTATCAAGTAATTGGGCGCAAAGGAGGTCCAATCGAGTACTAAAAATGTGATAAAAACATTTTTTTTGATAGTATTGTTAAAAAATTTGAACGCATCAATAAAAAATAGTCAGCTATCTTTTGAATTTAATTCATATATGATTGACCTCTTTTAAAATTTGATATTATTTTTTGATACTTTATTTATAATTTATTAAAATACACTATAAAAATAAAGTTAAGTTCGTTTTTAAGACATAATCCACATGCGTCTATAGAAAATGGTTGCAGTGTACATACAAATATACATACATATTAGGGTAGAGTTTATTTTAGCGAAAAAAATTTTTTTTAAATTTTGATGGTCCAACCCTTTTAAGTTGTTCCTTTCAATTAGAAAACACTCCCATAAAAATTTCAGCAAAAAATGTTTATATTTAGGGGTAACTCAAGTGCTCCAAAGTTTAGAAAATTTTAAAAAATTTGACAGATTAAGAATAAATTAACGATTATTTTTCATTTCTTGTTATATCACACTAATCATTAAATGTTATAATTTTTGACAATCATTGATTAAACATAAACAAATTTAATAAGTTTATTAATTTCAGAAACTATATTTTTGTGATTTTTTGAGACAACTTCACGTCGTACGAGTATTGTTTAAAATATGCAATTATTTTCATGTTATGCAATATAAATCTTTTGATTAAAAACATGAACTTTAAAATTAATTAACAATAACTTTTGAGTTTAAATGTTCTACTCTTTTGCTGGCTTCTTTGCCAAAGTTTGCTTTCGGCTGTCTGGGTAGGCTCGACGATGTTCTTCTACAATTTGTAGCAGAAACTGGAGCTGGGATTCATCGCGAGTGATAAGTCCACTATACTCCTGGATTAGTGCAACTCCTTGTTCTGCGTTATCGTTTACCACTTTCAACAATTTTATAATCTCTTTTGCTTGTTTGAAATTGTCACGTTCATTCCATAATTCATCATCAGCATTAAGAAACCCATCTGGTAATTCCATCATTTAAAAGAATTTCAAAGATTTAGCAGTTACAAAAGCTTCCAAAATCTTGTTTTTTAATACATCAATTGGAACACTGAGCCTTTTGGTGTGATCTTGTTCCAAATCTTTGTTCTGCATGGCACTCGCTATAAGTCGTTTTGTGGTTAAACTGACCTGATCATCAAAGAATACTAAACCCACAAGTTCAGGCGACAAATATCATAAATGATTGGATAGCTTGATTGATGTAGCTTTCGCAATTGCTGGATGGATGGTCGAGTACTTTAGCAAAGGTTTCATCAATATCAAATCGCTTTATCGAGCATTTGCAGCTAGTGGGGCTGTGATCCATATTTTCAGGTAGACACAAACCGTAAATACACAAATATCACGTAATCCCAGTTGTTCTGTCATTGTTAATTTGAATTGATGTTTGAACACCCAGATTTTCAAAAAAATGTCGGTGTCCATTAATTCTCATTTCTCTTGAAATCTCTTAAAGAAAAGAGCCTCTTGAGCAGATATTGAACCCATGCATACTTGGAATACGGCACCAATGATGAGTTCCATAATATGATGTTGGCATGCAAAGTACAGAAGCTCCTTGCCAAGCTTTTTCTCCAGAAGAACACATTCACCAGCAATTATGCCTGTGTTGGAACTTGTTGTATTAAAACACATTGCTCGGATGCTATAGGTTATATTCCAATCTTCAATTGCCCCAAAGACGGCAGAAGCTTGAGCCTCTCTAGTTCCAGATAACAGCTTTGCAATAGTTAAAAGTTGAGAAACATCTTTGCCAGAAACCAATACTGGTAGACAATCCACCTTTTTTTTGCCAGTAAAATAAGGAATGAGTTTGCCGTCCCAATGTACAGCCAAAGGAATTTGAACACGAAACTCTACTTTTAAACTTGCTGATCTCTGAGCTCGATGCTCCTGCCTTTGTCGACGTATTGAATCTGGATTTATGGCAAGATTGTCAATATTTTGACCCAAACTTCTTGCTGTTTCAGCAATAACAAATACAGCTTTGCGGTAAGATAATTTGGTTCTGTCTAGAGCAGCTACCATACCTGGTGTAACTACAGATTTTGTGTCCCTCTTTCTTTTTGCTGGAATACAAAATGTGGTGCCTCCAAGTGCTCCAGCGGCACTCTCGTCTTTAGTTTCCAAATTTGAATTAACTTCTTCGGATGATGAGCAACTTTCAGTTGCAGCCTGTATGTGCTACATATCCTGGTCCTCCATTTGTTGACGCCTGAAATCCAGTTTCATTTTTCTTTCAGCTTCCCATTTTTCTTTCATTGTCAAAGTTAGATCTAATCCGGCCATTGATCCTCGCTTTCCTTTCTCTCGTTGTGCAAACAAGAAGTCTTCGTCTTCTTGAATGTTAATCATGCTCACAGCATTACATGAGTCAAATCAAATAAATTATCCAACCTGGAGATAAAAGAATCCTCTCTTGCTTGCTGAGTTGCAGATTTTCTTCCTTTGCTTTTTTTTAGCAAACGCCATTCTTCAAATGATTGTTTCAGTTTTGTATGGCAATTTTGATGTTCTCTCATTGGAATTCGAGCTTTCTGCCAAGACTTAGCAATCTCATTAACTGTAACAGACAATGATTGTCGAACAGTTTCTTTCAGGTCTATGCATTGATACAAAAACAAAACAAGAGCCATACGCAAAGATGGAAGCTTTCTTCCTGTGAGTTCAGCCCATAATCTCCAAGTAGATACACCTGTGTTTTAATTCTAGTTGCTACTGACATTTTTCTATATTCTAAAATAAAAAGAAATTTACATTATTCAAAGTTAGCTTATATTGTAGAATGTATTAATTTGTTTTAAAAAAGGATTTCATTCAGATTATCGTGTGCATTACCATTTAATAAAATATCATTTAAGTTGATTTAACAAACAAATGGGAAGGAATAGATAGGCCAGAAGAGCCAACAAGAGAAAACAAACAACAAAGTACATAAAGGACCACGCAGTCGTCCTTTATGTACTTTATGTATCGTATGGTCGTAAAGAGCAAAAGGTTATCCATACCCAGTAAAAGTAAACACCTTCTACAGTATGCCTCGCTCCCGAAGGGAGCTAGGGAGAATTGAGCTACCTCTAAATTTTGTCCAAATGAGCCCATATTTGGTAGTAATTATTTTTATATATAAAGGAATAGAATGGGAGGGAAGGACAATCAAAATTTGAAACTTAAAGAATAAGCTCCACCCTAATACACACACACACACACACACACACACACACACACACACACACACACACACACACACACACACACACACACATATATATATATATATATATATATATATGTATGTATGTATGTATGTAAGTATGCATGTATGTATGTATGTATGTATGTATGTATATATGTATGCATGCATATATATATATATATATATATATATATATATATATATATATATATATATATATATATATATATATATATATATATATATATATATATATATATATATATATATATATATATATATATATATATATATATGTATATATATATATATTACACAAAAATAACTAACATTATTATTTAAATTTTTTAACTTTGATAGAAATATAGCAGCAATCATGCATCTATTCAAAGCAAGTATTGGTACAGGGATACTGAGTCTTCCAGCTGCATTTAAAGATGGTGGAACAATTGTTGGTCCACTTGGTTTAATTTTGGTAGCTTTATTAACAGCTCATTGCATGCAAATGTTAATTAACTGTTCACGCTTTATTTGTAAAAAGTAGGTTGTTAATTAGCGGTTCACGCTTTGTTTTAAAAGTTTATTTTGTGCTTTTTTCGATTTTTAAAAAATTATGAAAATTGAATTTTTTTTGCTTGATAATAATTAACATATGGATTGTTGACCAATCAAAACTCTCTAAACTGCAGTAGTGAAAACGCTGTTTCTGTAGACATTTCTCAGATTTTATAGGCATAACAAGTAACTTGCGTCGTGATAACATATTTTATGTCATAACTAATTAGTAGTTACTTGCGTACTGATAACATTTTTCAAGTGTCATAAATAAATATATTAGGTTATGATAAAATAATGGTTAGTTATGACTGTCATAACTAATTAATAGTACTTTGTGTACAAATTGATTTAATTGCGTTACTACTAGTTTAGTTACTACTAATTAGTTACAACAAAAACATTAAAAATGTTGTCAGTACGCAAGCTACTGTTAAATTCTTAAAAATTTTTTGATAATATTCACACAAAAAAATTAATTCAACCTTCCAGTAAAATAGTTGCGCTTCTACACCCAACGGGTATTTATTTTAAAATTTACATTCTAAACGTCTTTTAAATGTCTTTTAAGCGTTCTGAAGTTTAGAGCGTTTAGAAGACTTATTAAATATGTTTAGAAAATCAGAGCGTAATTTTCAAAAACAAATGCCCGTTGGATGTAAATTACGCTCAAATTTACGGTTCGCTTAATTACTAGGAAAAACATTTTGTTAATTACTTTAACAATAAGATTGAATCACTTGGGGATTAGAGTGATTGGAGTTTAGGGATTGTTAATATGCAAGATTGATGACATTTTAATGAAAATTTTAGATTTCAATGTGAATACCTTTCATATGGTGAATTGGCAGAGTTATGTTGCAAACCATACCTAGGGGATAAAAGTAAATCCGCAAAGTAAGTGCGTTTTATTCCAGGTCAGGTTTTATTTATTTTTTTATTTTTCTACAAATATATTTTACATATTAATTTAAATAAAAAAAAATTTAAATCAAGTTTATAATTTATAGAAATATTGTCGACATATCGTTAACAATCAATCAGTTAGGGATGTGTTCAATCTACATAGTTTTTGTTGCAAAGACAATTGTTGAAATATCTGCAACTAAAATGATTATAGATGCCAGACTAATTATTTTGGTCTTAACTCCTTTCGCCGTTTTGTTTTCTTTTGTGCGCAGTTTAGAAAAAATTGCTTATATTTCTACAATGGCTAATGTGTTTTGCGTTTTTGGTCTTTTAATGATACTCCAGTTTCTTGGAAGAAATTTAAAGAACCCAGGAATCTACCCAATGTTTGGCGGGTTTGGCAGTCTTCCAACTTTTCTTAACATAGCGCTTTTCGCCTTTGATGGAATTACTATTGTGAGTTTTGACAATGTTCTTATTGTTCATATAGCATTAAAATTTATTTTTGAAGAGTTTTTTCGATTTTGCATTTGGATTAGGCTCTTCCGCTATATAATGAAGTAAAACATCCAGAAGATTTTCCTGGTGTAATCAATATTAGTACCGTGTTTGTTGCAGGGTTTAGTGTCCTGATTGGATTTTTCGGGTATATTGCATTTGGTAATAATATATATGGAAGTGTTACTTTAAACTTACCAGATAATTGGTAATTACTTCTTTGTTTTTTAATTTTATAAATTTTATATTTAGGGATGTGTGACCTTCTATTAACTGTAGTAACTACTAACAAACTAGCTATGAGTGGCTCTACGGCTCTGATTAAAAGGCATTTCAAAAAAATATCTGTAAAAAGAAACTTCTAACAAACTATTAAAGTTACTAAAAATATCTTATTTATGTTGACGTAACTATTTGAATAAATATTTTTTTCCAGGGAAACTAACTTGGTTCTATTTTTATAGGTTTTACAATATTGTAAAGTGTGCTTATGCTGTTGGAACATTTTTTTCAATTTTTATTAAATTTTATGTTCCGATGCAAATAATGCTTCCATTTCTTCTATCGAAGTTTAATGAAAAAAAAGTAAATAAACTGGATTATCTATTAAGAGCAGTTTTGGTTGTGATCACATGTAAGTCACAAATTATTTAACTTTATTTTAGAAATAATAAAAAAAAATTAAAAACTTTTTACAGAAAATTCATTTTCTTGAAGAAGAAAATTATGTATAGTATAATTAGTAGATATTTAGAGTTAGGTATGTATAATATAGGTATGTACAAGTTATGGAAATAGGTATGTAGGGCTTAAAGATAAAAATATTTTGGAGGTTAGGAATAAAGGTTTGTAAGAGTTATAGAAATTTAATTGAAGGGGTTTTCTACTCAATATTCTAATTTGTGTTTTTGGGTATATTTATAACATTTGACTGACAAATGTATATTAGCCAAACTATAGTTATAATTCTGAGGAAAAAAAGATAATTTCTTTGTGTTGTAAACTTTTATAACTCCTCAAATGTGTGTGATGCTTGATTGTTTTTCTGGTCAACTTCCAGAGTACTTTTATATTAATTACCATAGTTATATTAAGTACCATAATTAACATATCTTAAATGTATCTTTGCTTAATGATATTTGCTTTTGTTTTTCAATTTTGGTTCTAATTACTGTAAAATCTGCACAAAAAAAAATTTTGCGCATGAATAATTTTTGTGGTTAGCTACATGCTATTTTTATATAATAGGGAGAAAAAAATATTCGATGTCTTGATTTAAGGCATTTACCTTTGAACTTTATACATTGATAGTAATAATAACCAATCCACATTTTTGTGAATTTTAATAAAACTTTTTATAAATATTGCAAGTTTACGGCGCAAATTCTGATAAAAAGCAAGACAAAAAAACACAGACATTAGGCCGGATGAATCAAAAAAAGCAATTGCTTTTACTCAGCGTTTTCGGAGTAATTGCTCAGCTTTACGTGAATGAAAATTTAAGAGGAATCGCTGAAATTTTTATTTACCTAAAGATGATCAATTTACTTCAAAAAAGGTGAGTAAAAGCAAATGGTTTTTTTCATTATTGTTTCATGATGATGAAACAATGTTTACTATGATGTAAAAATGATGTTTTATTCAGCTATCGTAGAACACCCAAAGTTTACCGAGTAAATTGATCATCTTTTGGTGAATAAAAATTTCAGCGATTCTGCTCAAATTTTCATTCACGTAAAGCTGAGCAATTACTCCAAAAACGCTGAGTAAAAGCAGTCGCTTTTTTTTATTCACCCGGCCTAATGTCTGTGTTTGTGCCTTGCTTTTTATCAGAATTTGCGCCGTAAATTTACAATATTTATAAAAAAAAGTTTTACTAAAATTCACAAAAATGTGGATTGGTTATTATTACTATTAATGTATATAATTTGTTTTGTTGTTGAACAATTATATTGTAATAATAAAAATAACAATTACCTTTTACGAATTTACAATGTTAAACAATATAAACAAGGTAACTGAAATAAAATCACAAAGTTCTTGTCATCAGAACTGTAAATAAGCCAATTTTTAAAATTCATTAATAAACTTCTTACAATGTTGAGACAAACTAAACTGTAATTAACTTCATACAATGATGAAATAAACTTTACAGAGAATATTGAGCAATATTATTAACAAGCAGAGATGTATCTAGGAGGGATGGGCTATGCATCCCCACCCCCCACCAGAGTTTGAAAGTCCTAAAATACCTTGGAGAAATGGAGGACCTTTTTTTTTTAGAAGTCTTAAATGTGATACAAAATACAAAAATATTACCCCCTCCCTCCCTTACCACCACCACCAAAAGTTCTTGGATCCGTCGCTGTAAACAAGGTAAATTGACTGAATACAAACAGTAAAATAAACTTTTACAATAAACTTTATTTTTATTTGCGGGTTTTTATTTTTATAATACATTATTTACATAAAATGTTATTTGATACATTATTTGATGTACATTACTAACTGAAATATATTTTAAAGTAATTAGTAATGAATTCTATTGGGTAAAAAGTTATAAAATCTATTTAAAAAGTAACAAAATCTTTATTTTTTTGTTTATTTTTGTAAAAAAGTTTTGTAAAAACTTACTCACATATTTTTATAGCAAAGTATAAGATAAAAGATAATTACTTCCATTTACTTTCATATGTCTTTATAGTCGAAAGTTATCTTTAATGCAAGGCAAGTTTTAATAAAAGTGATGCATAAAAATATTTATGCTTTTTTTTGTAAGCGAATGGAATAAAGTCTATTTTATGTTTAATAATTATTTAATGATTTTTTAATGGAATGAGCAGCCGTGGCACAGTGGTAGCGCACTTGCCTCTGAAACAAAGGATCCGTTTTTCAAACCTCACCTCTGGACAAGTTTTGCGAAATCGGTTAGGAAGGAGGTGTGAACTTCCTAATAATTGCTCATCCGCGACGCTCTGTGATAAGACCGTAAGGACTTCTTGGAGCACCTAAATCAAAAATTGAAAAAAGAAATAACAATAATAAAATGTTAACTTATTGCATTTGAATTAATTAGGTATTCAAAGATTTTACTATAACATAAGAATGAGTTCAAAAGTCATCTGTAAACATAATATTTTTAATTTTTAACGTAGGTTAAATGGCACTGAACAAGTTATACTGAGATAAGTGGTTATAACTTGATAACTATCATTACTTACAACAATTTTGATTTCCATTTTATATTTTGAAACTTGATTTTTTTATTATATAGTATATAAGTTTATATGCTAAAATGTGGTGATCAATTCCAATTTAGTATTTAAACATTTCAAAAGTTTTTAATGGAGATGTCACGACAAGTGATTTTGCCGAATACCGAATATTCGTATAGGCGGATGGCCGAAGTCCCAAATATTAGGCTGCCAAATATTCGGTGACAGTTATTTTGTTATTATGCTTAGCTGTTATACATCAAATTGTTTTAACTACAGTTATGTATAAAAGTCATACTATTAATAAGTGCGAATTGGCATAAGTGCGCCAAAAAAAAATTGGAAGTATTGGCATGTGTGCGCACTGGCATAACTGCAAATTGCCTTAAGAATTGGTATAGGTGCAAGTTGTGCGAAATCTATGTCAATGTTTTCACATTTTTTTGGGGCACTTATGCCAGTTTTTGCAACTGCTTTGCACTTATGCCAGGCTGCATTTAGACCAGTTTTTGCAACTGATTCGCACTTATGCCAATTCGCGACTATGTTAATGTTTGCAAATTCTTTCGGCGCACTTATGCTCATTTGCACTTATGCAACTGTTTTGCACTAGTTCTGCTAGTTCAAACTTATGCAAGTTTGCACTTACGCCAGTTTACCCCCTTTATCATTAATGCACGTTCTAAAACAAATTTTAAAGGATTAATGAAAACACAGCGAGAAAAACAAAAAAAGAAGTTTGCTCTGAGAAAAATTAAGTGAGAAAGATTAAGTCAGAGAAAGTTTAATCCTTCTCAGTGAAAAGCTGCTTGACACGGATGAACCATCAACGGTGTCTAGTAGCATCGGTGATGATTTATCTTCACTTCTTAAGAAAAAGAATTGTAAATAAAAACAATTAAGTGAATCTCTTAAGTTATATGACTACCAAATAGTCACCGAATATGTGTGACATCTCTAGTTTTGATATGTAAATAAAAAATTCCTAACTATTGATAGTCAAGAATTTTTAACATGAAACATATACAAAATTTAAAAAAAATTAAAGTATACTTAACGTATACAAAATTTTATAAAAAATTAAAGTATATTTTAATTTTTTAACAAAATTTTCTATAGAGTATATGTTTCAAAAGATTATAGAAACTTAATAGAACTTTCTTTTGAGGGTTCAACTTAGCTGAAAATGTAATTATTTATCTTTTTTTAAAACCAAACTAAATAATATAAAGTAAGTTATTATTGTGAAGATATTTTTATTTTATGCTAAATATAGTTATTTTTTTAATTTTTGAAAACGTGTAAAGTACAGAGGGGGAACAGTACTTGCTAACAACAGATTTTTTAGAAAACGAAACTTTTTAAATTTTTAATAGTTAATTTTTCTTGATAGAAACTCTTAAAATGTAGAATGATCAAATAAGAAGTTAGCAACACGATGCCAAATGAAGACGATATGTTGTAGTTGCTGATTGTTTGCTCATTTGTTAAAGACAAATTATAGTGTTTTTCATTTTCCGAAATAAAATTCCAAAATAAGAAATTTAAATTAAACGAGGTGTTTGTAGGAAATTTTTCTTTAAAAGGTTGCGATTAACAAAAAAAAGGCTGGTCTTTGTTCTGACATCTGTAAAGTATAATACAACAATACTTCTACAATGTATTTCAGCCATAGTAGCACTACACAAGCCATTCTGAAAGGAAAGCTTCTTTTTATTCATGAAACTCTTGAGAGAATATCTCTTTTCAGCATCCGCTTATTGATAGGATATTTTAACTGACCACACTAGATTATTAGCTTAATGTGACTTTATGCAAGAGGAGTTTTTCGTAAATGAAATTCATTAAGAATAGTTTAAAATTAACTATGGTATAGTAAAGACTTTCATATCAAGCAATAAAATATGTAATTTTGTGATACGTATTGATTTTTATGTAATTCAGAAGTTTGCAGCATTAGAAGGAAAAAAAGTTTGATTTAAATGTGTACATTGTGTTAAATGTAATACAAGTTTGTAAATAAATTGTATATTTTTATATGGGCAGTTATTGAATGTTCATACTAAATAAAAAGCACTAATTTTATGTAACTGTAAATCTTAATGTTTATTCATTAAAATTTGTTAAAATAAAAATATAATAATAACATCTATGTACTTCTTGTGATTCACAACTTTACAGTTAACAACTTTCCCCCGTACAGTTAACAGTTTTCCCTCGTAAAGTTAACAATTTTTCTTCGTACAGTTATCAATTTTCCCTAGTTCAGTTAATAATTTACCCTCGTACAGTTATCAATTTTCCCTCACACAGTTATCAATTTACCCTCGTACAGTTAACAATTTTTCCTCGTACAGTTAACAATGTTGCTCATATGTTTTTATTTCATGAGGAGATGTTGTGAGGAGTGACTAGGAGTGATTCCAACCCTCGTGGTTCCATTGATTAAATTACAAATGGAAGTATCAAAGGTTTCAGCAAAATCAGTGTAATAAAAGTTGTTGAACAATTCATAATACACGTATATGTTAAGATTTTTCATCTGTGCTGCTTCAATTAATTTGTATGAAAATAAATTATTGATTTGGGAGAATTCAGCTTCTTCTTTGCCACGTTATTGGCAGCCTATAAAATTACAATCTATTAATTTAGCAAATAAGAGATTTGATTTAGAGATTTTTTAATTTAAAAACATAAAAAGCCTGTTGCAAGACACGGACGCGTTAAAGCTGTAAAATTTTTTAATTTAACATACTATGGTGCTTATCATGGTTGATGCTAAGGTGTTTAACACAGCCAATCAAATAGCCTTCACAACGATATACTACGGATGTTACCTTACAGTGATTAACTTAATTATTTAGAAAAGTAATTATTAATTTTTCTTGCAAACTTGTATCATTGAAATTGTATTGATCGCTTCTACAATTTGGGTAACAAATTTACAAAATTACAAAATTGCAACTTTGATCAGTAAACAACGAGTCGTTATCAGGCAAAGCTACATGGCATTATGGATTGTAACTCCAATGATGGCAACATCTGCTAAGAATTTTTTTCAGATCCAGAATCAGCAACTGATAATGGAAACAATATCAAATGAACATAAAATAAATGAAAATTTAGGGAATGTACTGTAAAATCTATACATCTGGTATTAAATGCACACACATAAATACCGTATTATTCGAATTAGATGACAGAGATTGTTACTGAAAAAGGAGATATATGCATGGTATCTGATAATTCCTACAATGCACAAAAATCTTATGGTTTTATTGTAACAGACTATGCTACCTTTTATTTATTGGTCACTTATCAGATTAGGCAGCTAAAGTATTTGAAGTTCCAGTAACATAATGTTTCTACTCAATGCAACGTTCAAGAACTATATGGTTGGTATATTTTAAAACATAAATTAGTTTAATGATATATTATAAACTCTTATACTATTGTTTTATTAATTTTTTATTATTTATTAACTATTTTTATTTACTAATTTTTTTTAAAAAAGAAATATTGTTAACAGCTATTAACTTTATAATATAAAAGATATCACAATTGACACCATTAGGTCAGTTAACATATTTTTTTTCAATGATGATTTTAATTGTGGTTAATAAAACATGGTGTCGAAAAAATTTTAAATGATGGTTATTTTTCTTAATATATATATATATATTTATATATATATATATATATATGTATGCATATATATATATATATATATATATATATGTATGTATATATATATATATATATATATATATATATATATATATATATATATATATATATATATATATATATATATATATATATATATATATATATATATATATATGTATATGTATATATATATATATACTCCAAAAGTTTACTAAGAAATATATAATATTTCTTAGTGAACCTTTGGAAACATACAGGTTGTTTTTATCTTAGAACAATCTCATTAGCATTTATAAACATAACTTATTATGTATATAATACCCTACATTTAACTTACTACTAAATATACAATAAAAATAAAATCGCTAATTACTTATTTAGTTAAATTTAATGAAAATAATTTTGTTAAATTTTCATTCCTTAATCAAAAAAAAAAAAGCCCTACTATTTTATCTTACTATTTTTATTTGATTTAGACACGTATGCTTGGAAATTTATTTTTTTAGGTTTATGTGCGATTGCGATACCACAAATAGAGAATTTTATATCACTGATTGGTGCTATAACTGGCTCTGGTCTAGGAATTATTTTTCCTGCTCTCATCCATAGCGCTACGTTTCATAATGACGGTCTTTCAAAACTTGTTTTGGGAAAAAATCTGCTTTTAATACTGATTGGAATAGTTGCTTTTTTTATTGGCACATATTCTTCTATAATAGCGATCATATTTGGATTTCGGTCTAACAACACCTATATTTGATACTTTAGCTAAATATTGTAATATAAAAAAAATAGTCTTTATTTTTTAAAGTAGAACAAATAGTTGTTAGTTTTTTAAAAATTTTGTAAACATTCATACAGCACTCTTTATGAAGTAAAAAGAATAGTTTTTACTCGTACGTTAGGGTTACGTTAGGGTTTTACTCGTATAACTCGTTTTACTCGTATTACTCGTATTACTCGTATTATTTAGGTTTCACTCGTACGTTAGGGTTACGTTAGGGTTGGCTCTTTTACTTATTTTGAAGTAAAGTTATGATTATTTTTGTAATTGTGACTTTTTATTTGCAAGCAATTCTTTTTTTTAAAACCATTATATAACCAAAAAAAAAAAAAAGAAAGTAAATTAATTAAAGAGTAAATTAATAAAAAAGTTAATTAATTAAAAAATTAATTAAAAAATAATTACAGATTTTACTTCTGCAAGAAGTTTGCATAAAAATGTCATTTACTTTTTATATATAATACTTAACAAATGTAACACTTTATAAAGTAAAAGAAAATCATAAAAATAGATTTTTGAGTAAAAGTAACTCGCCAATAGTTGATTAGTTACTTTTACGCAAAAAGCTATTAGAAGTTATTGGGCTAAGCCGCCCAACTTTTCTTTTTTGAGCGGAAGTAGGTTGTTGAAGTAGGTTAGGTATCTCCCCGATACCAAACATATAAAATATGTTTAGTATCGGGGAGACATCGGCAGCTAAAGCTGTTTCGAATTAACTAAAAATCAAATAAGTATAAACTGATAGAAAATGATAACCGTTTAGAGCAAAATAAGCCGATCAACTTCCTGCTAAAGGCTGGGTGTACCCTATCTTTCTTTAGTTGCGCAGACATCAAAGCTACCCAAGAAAAATTCTCAAATTAATTAAAAAAGAACTTAAGAATAAACTAGTTTTTTTTTTAATATTTATTTTTTTCTCGGGAGGAAGAAGGTTAATCGTAAAATGATCTTAATAAAAGTTAATATTAGTGGGGGCGGGGAATTTTTGTTACTATTCTGCTGCTTCTATAACTTTATGAGTAACTTTTAAAAATATACAAAAAAAATGACTTAATTTTCATTTTGTTTTTAAATTTTTTAGTCTATTTAAAGAGAGAAAGAGAAATGCATTCCTATGTTATTCACCGTAAAATATACTGAGAGAAATGCACAAATATGTTAATCACCACAAACTTTACAGAGAGAAATGAGTAGCTAAGTCACTTTATTGAAACAAACACATTAGTATCTTAATCACCACAAAATTTAGTATAGCGAAATTAATAATTTTTAACTTTGCGTTCAAAAAATAGTTTCAGCAATCTTCATGCTAGTGTTATTGAGGTTACGATGATGCGTACTTTTTTACACTTTATTCGCATCAGGCTCTATATGTGATTGCATTTACGGGATCCCGTAATTTTTTGAAATCCCGAAATCTTGAAACTGTCTTATATCAACCCCGGGAATCTCTGTAAGATTGAAAAAAGTTATGAAAAGATATACAATAATAACAACAGTAGCAATAAAATAACTTTTATTTAGTATAAATTTAAAGAAAGTCAGGGTTAGACTAGCACTGAGTGGCCCAAGGAGAGAAGACAGATATGAGGCTCTTTTGGTAGCATAAAATTTAGCAAAATAGTTGAACCCATAATCACAGAGTTATTTTGTTATAAGGGTATAGAAAATTTCTAATAATGTGAAATTTTCCATATATTTTTGACCATGCACTTCGTCCATCAATTTATTCGGCCCGTTAAAAAAATAAATCTATATGCAAGGTTTAAAAAATATAGTAATTCTAAATTGTAGCGCCGCATCACTTTATTCTTTGCACATTATTGCCATGCTAAAATGGATTTTCTCAATATATTTATCAATATTAGAAAAATAACAAAATTTGTTGTCAAATTTTTAATGGTTTATATAGAAAATAATAATCGAAATATAAGAAAAAGATATATATTTGCAGTATTGTACAGTTAGTAATCCGAGAGAAATTTTGATGATTTTGCCAAACTGTAGACAACCTTACTGTAATCAATTTTTGTCATTTTCAACATTTATTAAAATAAATGATTCGAAGTGTGTTTTTCACGCAACAGAATACGAAGGCGATTTTTCGCAAGAGAGACATAATGTTATTTTATATGCAACATACATATTAGAATATGCAGAACAATATAAATTATAGAAAAGGAGAAAACAAAGAACGCAAATCAAACATCTGTTGTAGTCTTTTTCGGAATTGCATTTCTCTGATTCAGTTTCATAAGGCTTACTAACAAATGGAAAATTTGTTGCAAATGATGATTTGCAACAAATTTTCCATTTGTTGCAAATATTATTTACTGGCATACAGAGGAAAACAGTGTGCACAACAAACTTTTGTGCACACTGTTTCCCTCTTTATACCAGCGAAATTGGCTAAATCATGAAAAGTATAGTAGTCAATATGGTCACACAAAGATGGAAAGTTTTGAGGATCCAGACAAGCAATATCCCATAAGGTACCAACATTATTTTCTTTGAAACGGTCTTTGATTGCTATAGTGTCAGTATCAACAATAACATAGAATACATTAACCTTGAACCGCCTTGCTGGGTCCTGAAATTCTTGCCTGCTTTCTTCACTCGTATTTTCAACAGGCGTTTGCTTTTTTTGTCAAGCTATTTTTTTTGGGAGCTCAATTTCAAAACATCCTTTGATATGTTTATTAGCTTCAGATATGTTTTAATACTTTTTTAAAAGAAGTTATTTTCAAAAAAAGTAACCACAAAAAGAAATTAAACTATTTACTTGGTCATTTTAATTTAAATTGTTTACAGTATCACGTCAAATACAAAGTTAAAGAGTTTTACAATGACTTGTTTAAAAACGGAGTGTTTAACGAAACCGACAAGAATTACTGAACCAACGACTTCATTAATTGACAATATCATGACGAACGATATTTTTAATCGTTTTCTTAAAAAAGGAATTACTAAATGCAATATCACAGATCATTTTCCGATATTTTTCTCCCTGAATACAGATACTAAATTAATTATAAGTAAAAAAAATAACTTTTGTAAACGCATTTATAGTAAAGCAAATTTAGCATCATTTGATGATCATTCTCAGGATGCAAACTTAGCTTATAGCAATTTTCTTAAAACATTCTAAAATACTCATGACGCAAATTTTCCTAAAATTGAAATAAACTTAAAACCTAACTTAGCAAAAGGTATTCCATATACTAGTAATACTGTTGAATTTTTATCTCAAAAAACAACAAATCTTAATTGCATTGAAATATCCTCTAAGGAATTTAAAGCTGCATTTAAAACGATTAAACCAAATGAAGCAAAAGGACTCGACGGTATCAACGGAAACGTCGTTATAAATTTTTTTACAATTTTGTTAAAAATATTCTATTTAAAATCTTATCGTCTTGCGTTAGTCAAGGAGTTTTTCCTGATCAACTTAAAATTGCCAAAGTAACGCCAATATTCAAAGGAGGGTATGTAACTAATGTAAATAACTGTCTCTGTTCTTCCTGTATTTTCAAAAATTTCAGAGAGAATCTTTTACAACAAAATCAACACTCATCTTTTTGTAAATAATATTTTATTTAATAATCAATATGGTTTAAAAAAATAACTCCACCGAACATGCAATACTTCAACTTCGTTAATACTACTACTTCAACATGCAATACTTTGACTTCGTTAATACTACTACGTAGTAATAACGAGTCGTCTAATAGATCTGAATATACATGATGAATTTTTATTGATCTATCAAAAGCTTTTGATACTATTGACCATCAAATTCTTATTAAAAAGCTCGAATTATACGGAATCACAGGAGTCGTTTTAAAATCGGTAAAGAGTTATTTGATAATCGTGCTCAATATGTACACATTGACGATAAACCGCTAAATACGTTACTAAATTTTACTTGTGGCGTGCCATAAGATTCTATACTCGGACCACTTCTTTTTCTTATATATGTCAATGATCTCCATAAAGCATCCAGCTTGAGGACAATAATGTTTGCCAACGACGCAAATTTATTTTTATCTCACTGCAACATTACTATATTATTTGAATTTATGAACTTAGAACTTTCCGAGAAAGAAAAAATTTCCGAAGAAAAAATTTCCGAAAAAGAAATTTCCGACTGGTTCAAAGTAAGTAAACTTTCAGTAAACATTGACAAATTTAACTGGACTCTATTTCAGTCACTTTCCAAAAAAAAAAAACTAATACCATAAAAAAACGCCATTTATATTCATTATATTCAAGTAAAAAGAGTAAAAGTTACTCACTTTTTAGGAATATTGATGAAAATCTTACATGTAGACAGCACATCGAAAATTTGAGCGACAAAATTTCGAAAAATGTTGGAATAATATTCAAATCAAATAGCTATTTAAACATGCGCACTTTAATGCAACTGTATTATTCACTTATTCACTGCCATATTATGAAAATATTGCGTGGGGCAGTATTAATAAAAACAAAAAAGAGCCTCTTCATCGTCATCAGAAACATATTGCACGTTTAGTTAATTCTTGTGATCGACAAACCCATTAAAAGCCTCTTATAAGAAAATTGAATGTTTTAAACAACTTAGCATTCTTCTTTGTTTTATGTACAAATGTTAAACGAAATTATCTCCGTCTCCTTTTCATAGTTTATTTATAACAAAACAAAAAAATAAATACGATCTACGAAACGATGATTTTTTGATGCAACCATTTTCGAAAACTAAATTTTGCAAATCATTTCGTGACCGTATCTTTGGAAGAAAATTGTCTTAAATAACTTTGATTTTTCTTTTGAATGGAATTACATATTTTTTAAAAAAAAGTTGAAAAAAGTAGTTTTTGAAATTAACAATATTCATATGTACTTTTAAAACCTTTTGAAATTCTTTTTATCTGTTATTTTTATTGGTTTATATGATTTGTAATGTATGATTTGTATTTCAATTATTTACGATCAGCAAGCCTGCATTGCTATTATATTGTCTGTCTATAATATCTTTAAGAAATTTTTTGTAAATTAAAAAAAAAAAAAAAATTTATTTATTTAAATCTCTTTTTTCTTGATATGATTTGCGATTCAATTATTTACGATCTGCGAGCCTATGTTGCTGTTTATTCTCTGTCAAACTATTTTTAAGAAATTTTTTGAGAACTTTTTATTTTTCTGTAAATTTTTTTATTTAAATCTTGTTACTCTTTTATTATTGCAAAACACTTACTTTTTTATTTACTACGTAAAATATTTAACATGTAAAAATCTTCTTACAGTAGTACTCGACGACAAGACCATACGGTCTTCTACCAGTTTCCGCGTGCTTTTTTATATATATATTAAATATCTTCACTAGTAATTGTTTGTATTATTTTATTTTAGTTTGTAAACTTTATGAAATATTAACGTAATGTTTTAAAATGTAATAAAGAACAAAAAAAAAAAAAAAAAAAAAAAAAAAGACATGATGCTGTTAGCCAATTTTGCAAATGATTCAGCTTTCATAAGGATATCAGTGAATTTTCACGGACTGCAAAAAGCCGGTTTGAAGTGATTTTTACCATCTTCATGGCAACTAAAAGTTCCAAGCTAACCTTTTGTAAATATTTTGAAACAGGTGTGCATGTGTTGTGCATAACATTATGCAAGCAGCGCAATGTTACCATTTTACATAAACGTGGTCGTTGCATCCAGCGATCACGTTTATGGTGTGGTAACCAAATACGGTTTGAATTTATTTGTTTAAAGAACATAGCCATTTACACAAAATTAAAATCAAAGATTTTAAATTATGGTTTTTTAAAATTATATTTAAAAAAAGCTTTCTAAAAATAATTTTTCCTTGAAAAATAAAAGATTACCACATTTTACCCTAATTAAAGCTGAACTCTAATTGTACTTCACTATATATTTTTTGTAAATATTAAAAACTGAAATTTAATGTTTACTAAGAAATAATAATATTTTAAACAATAAAATCTCCGGCCGCATTAAATATTTCTGAGCCTCTCTGGTTGGGAAGCTTATTATTACAATTATTAGTACGTTCCGAACGTCTTTATAATCATCGTTACGAGGGGGCCTAAAAAACACAGTACATTTTTATCCTCTCCAGGGCCCTGGGCTTATATAAAAAATATATGTATTACTCAATAAAAACACAAAATGTAATGATTTTTTGTAATAAATTAATTTTTTAGTCTCTTACTCAAGATAATTTACTCTTCCACTAATAAATAATAACAAAAGGCTGCTTTACGATGTCTTTGTATATTTTATTAAACATTTCATATTTTAATCATATAAATAACTACCATATTTATTCTATTGTCTTTTCATTAATTTTCATTTCATTTTCATATAAACAATAAACAGTCATTATTAATTTGTATTTTTGTGTGTTTTACTTGTGCATCTTGATTTATAGTGAGATAAATCAAGATGGCCAAGAAGGCTATAGAGGTGGGGGGGAGGGGGAATCCACCCTAACCTTCGTGGTCAGTCCGAAAAAGAACTGCAGAAAAACAACTGTATGTTTTCAGTTACAAATTTTTCAAGCTGTCTTGTTGGTTAGCATATAAACAATTTAAAAATGTAATACATTATTATCTTTATAAAGAAGTTTTTAAGGGTTTTATAGGTTTATAGGTTTTATGAAAAATATTATTTTAACATATTTGGGTACCAAGAAAGTATAATAGACCAGCTGGATGAAGAGCAAAGCCGAAAGTTGTTCAAAATTGTGGTACAGTCTTAGCCCAGCCGGCATTTGGTTCTTAAAAGACTTTTGAAAGCTTTAATCAAAGTGAATTGCTGTCTTAAAAGTTGACTGGATAAGTTTTTAACTACTGTTTGAACTATCAAGTAGTAATCACAACAAAAATCACAATCTCATAAACATCAAAGTTTTCGTCATATATTTAATACTTGTTTGAACCTTCTCTTTTGCTTTTTTGTTTAGCTTGTTACGTTCTTAAAAATCATTTTTTCGGCAAGGTATATTTTTATATCTCTCCCGGATTTTATTTCGTGTTGTAGTATTTTTCTTGGATTTAAAAGCAAATTGCTATATTTGAAATATAAAGATATAAAATTCCTTTTCGTAAATCCGGTAAAAATTTGTTATCTAAACATTTATTATTTAGATTCTAATCTAGAAAATTACTATTATTCGTTTAAAAATACCGACATTAAAAAGTAACAATAAATTAACTCTAAATATTGGTTACGAGTTTTTCTAAGCTTCCATCTTTAATTTGCAATGCTTTTAGTGTTTGTGATGATTTGATACAATACCATAAGGTAATTTTTTTTTAAAGCAAAATGTGATTGGCTCAGAGTCAACGAAACGGAAGGGGGGCCAATAGGCAGTGCTTCTATCCCCCTCCCTCCTCTATACACACTTTTTTTCAAAAGGAACTTTTTTTTTTATAGAAATTTCTAGATATGAGAAACTTTTTTAAAAATCATCGGCCCTGTGGTTAAATTTAATAATAATAATTACGCGGTATTTAATTGAAAGTTATGTGGGTAATGTGGTTTATTCTCCTCTGGCTAATTGCTATATAGAGGCCACATACTATGGCCCGTGTAGACAAGTTCAGCTCACTAAAGAGCATCATCACCCGTTTCACTAACCAAGAGTAAGTAAGTTTAAGAAGAACAAAAAAAGTTAGAGTAAAAGTCAGAAGAAGTCGAGTTAGAAAAATAGCACAGAGAAAGCCGACATAAATTGCACTGGATGCTAGAATGTGCAATTTATACTATTAATTAGATCTATTTAAACCTATTTAATGTATTTGTATAAACAAACGTTGTCAAAATTGCTGATGATAAATCTATTCAACACTGACCATTTCCATACTAATAAACTTCAATATTTTTTTTATAAAAATATTTTTAACATAGATAACAGTTGCGAAACGTTTCTACCGGTGTTTTTGGAAACTTAAGGCTATAATAAAATATAACTTTCTCATAAAAAGCAAAAGAGTACACAGAAAGGGGTCGCAAAACCTACTTATGTCATATATGTTAGCTCTATCTGTTTACTAGTTCTTATACTAGGTGTCCCCTCTGCTGGAAAAACTGGAAAAAATATATATGGCTGTTTTTAAAAAAAGTGATGGAAAAACTAAAAAATGTATTTTTTACGCATCTTTGAATAAATGATGTTTTTTTTTGAATAAATGTTTTTCAAAAACAGTCCTTTCTGGTTTATTCAGTTTTTCTAGAAGAGTAGAATGTTATAGAAAATTTTCTATAAGAAATTCTTTACAAAATCTTTCAATTAGGCTGTTTTAGTAAATAGTATGAAGATTAAAGAAACTTCGTTTAGCTTTTAGAAAACGTTCAACATTCAGAACGCTTCTTAAATTATTATATGTAGAAAAACTTTCAAAATTTCGTCATAAGAGAAGGATTTCGACCTAAAACTGAAACAAAATTATTATTGAAAACACATATTACACCTTAATTACACATTAATTTAATGTACTCTATTTATTAATTTGGGAACTCAAAAAAATGGCTAAATAGATAACAAATAAGAAACTTACTTTAAAAAATATTGTTGCTTTTTATTTCAAGAAAGTTTTAAGATATTATGTTTAATTTTCTTAATAGCAAAAAAAAGCACACAGTAAATCTTTATTTTTATAATACCTATAAAAACTGAAAATCACTTATTTACTTTAGCAGATGTCGTACTACAATTCACTTATTTAGCAGATATCGCTCTGTCACTGTTAGGGCAGCAGTTGTTGATGTGGTTGAAACAGCTCAACAGGTAATGAAAAAATGTTGTTTAAAATGTGTTACCTAATTAAAGTTTACTCATTTTATGATTTACTAACTATAAACAGATTTTATGTGTTTCATCATGACAGTATACCGCTTTAGCTAGCAAGGACAACATTCTAGCTCTCAATAAAGCCAATTCACATCCTAGTAAAGTACACCACTTGGTTAGCAGGGACAACTTTCTTGCTGTAAATTAAGCTAAGTCACAACACTTTAAAACCACAAAAACAACATAATAACCACTTACAAATTATAAACACGTAATTTAATAACATATAACACATATAGAAACACTTTATCAATCACAGATACTGACAAATATCTACTATATATAAAATTATATAACTTACAAAATATAAACCTATATAATTTTAACAAATCTAATAAATAATACACATTACCCAATCATATAACACATAAAAATACTTATATAAATTAATATATATATATAAAAATATATGAATTAATAAAATTATATGAATTAATATATATATAAAAATATATAAATAAAAAATATATAAATTAAGACTATATATATATATATATATATATATATATATATATATATATATATATATATATATATATATATATATATATATATATATATATATATATATATAATATATATATATATATATATATATATATATATATATATATATATATATATATATAAGAAACATTTGCAAATATTTGTGTAAAAACACATAAAAACACTTTATTTAACAAATATTTACACATTTATGACTTATAAACACTTACAAAATATAAACCCATATAACCTTACTTGAGTATATATAAAACAAATGGAAACACTTTATTTAACAGATACTTTCACATCTATGACATATAAATAGTTACAAAAATTATAATCTTAACACATATTAGTACATAATAAATAACACTCATTACCACATCATTTAAAACATAAAAATACTTAAATATATAAATTAAGAAAGATATATAAATTAAATCATTTACAAATACAACCTTATTTGTGTTTTATTTGTTCAATGATATACCTTGTAATGTATGCTTATTAACTTTAATTTAATTTAAATCTATCAGAAAATATGTAACAGTTAGGTTTTTAGTAACAAAAACTGGATTTTTAGTAACATCAACTGGTTTCCAGTAACAAAATTTATTTTGTTTAATTAATTACAAAAACGTGGTGTTTAATAGTAAAACAATAATTGTTTATGGATAAGTACATTTGTAAAACAACATTGTTTATGTAGCATTTATTAAATGACATACCTTGTAACTAATGTTCATCAATTTTAAAAATTAAGCTGTTAAACGATCTTGTTTTTGAACATGCAACATCGTTGACCGTGTGAGAAGCAAGGATTTTTGTGATAACTACCAACTTTATTAAAAGTTTGAATTTTAAAAAAAAAGCATCATCCTTGAGGTCTTGAAAATACAGATTAATATACTTTAAATACAAACGAAAAACGAGTTGAATTGTGTTACTATTAAAATGAGTTAAATTTCATGGTTTTATAAGTTACTTAAATATTTTAAAAATAACATAAGGTTTATCTTTTACTGCAGACATTATGATTGCAATCAAATTATTATTTATAATATAACGGTTTTAGATTATATATGGTTTAGCAGATATTAACAGATTATGAAAAAAGACTTGACTTGACACCACTTGACTCGCAAAGACAACATTTTTGCTCTCAACAAAGCCAAGTCATATTATAACAAAGTACACAGTTTGCTCGCAAGAACAACAATCTTGCTGTAAACTAACCCAAATCAATACACACTGAAGCCATGGAAGCAACATAATAACTACTTACTAACTATAAACACATAACATTATAACACATCAAAAACATAGAAACTCTTCATTTCCATTGAAGTGTTTCTATGTTTTATATCTACACACTTACAAAATACATATCACTTTAACACATATAAACACATAATAAATGGGTCATAAAAATAATTAAATATATAAATTAGGAAAAATACATAAATTAGGAACATTTACAAATACAACCTTATTTTTTTAATATTTGTTCAATGACATACCTCGTAATGAATTTTATCAACTTTAAAAAACAAACGATCACACGACCTGGTTATTTATATTATAAAAGAAAACAGATTTTCTGTAATTTCTTTCAAATAAAGTATTAAGCAATCTTGTTCTTAAACATACAACATAGAGTTTACCGAGTGAAATGCAAAGGTTTTGGAGGTAAACACCAACTTTATCAAGAGTTTGATCCCTTTATAAAAAGTTTGAAAACCTTTGAAAAGAGCATCGTCGACGAGTTCTTAAACATGAAAATTACAGATTAATATACTTTATACTTTACAATTGACAAAGGACATCCATTCTGTTATTATTAAAATGCATGAATTTAACAAATTACCTGACTTTAAAATTTACAATACTAATTTAAAAATGATATAAGGTTTGTCTATTACCACAGAAGTCATTAGATTACTAACTAATATAATAGTTTTACATCTTACTACTGATTAAGGAGATATTAACAGATTAACAAAGATTAATAAAGATGATACAGATTTAAAAATACCTTATCGCGTGGTCAAAAATACAAAGAAAAATATTAAAAGCCCAACCATCGTAAATCTTCTATAAAAAACTCCGTGTCAAACGCGCACGAATGAGTAACGGCAACCGCAGCAGCGTTAAAGTATACATTAATTAAAAGCGATTATCGCGCAGTATTTCATGCTGATTATATAGGGCAACTTAGTATATGTTGCTTGTTTTATTAGCAAAACTAAATTATTACGGTTCAATTTTATATTATTAATTTTTAATTTGAGTTCATTTTGGAAATCATTGTTAATATTTCGAAATTTTATTGTTTTAATGAAATTTAAATCATTTTCAAAGTTTTCTAGGTTGGAAATAAATGGTGGCCTACGTAAAAATGTAAAAAAAACGGAGTTTAAAATTTAGTTTTCCCAAACTGCCCGTTATCCAAATTAACTCCGCCATGTAAAGGTGAACATTGAAACCTCGGTATTTCAAGAGCTTCGCACACTTTTCAATCAAATTTTTTTTGTTTCAACTTTAACTGATTTTACGTGTTCCCACTATATTTCTTGTGAGCAAAACTTATTATGGGTGGCTATTGCAGACTGATAATGTTTCCCCTCGTTTAAACTTTTTAGATGTTGCTGAGTTTGAGTCCTAATCTGAAGTTTATTTTCGCCTATGTATCTTTTTGAGCATTTGCATTCAATCAAATAAGTTCCGGGTTGACTATTATGTAGCAGTTTAGTTTTGTTTTTTGACGTTAGTAATGTTCTTAAATTTGGATTTGATTTGAAAAATACTCTATAGCCAGCTTTCCAAAATATTTTCCTTAGTTTCGGGGGATAGTGATGGTATCCACGGTAACAATACAGTAGGGAGGTTAAGAGAGTCTGATTAAATTTTGTTGATTTTAGGGACCGTTTAATTTCCAATTAAGTTTGCTATCCGTTTAAGTTATCATATGTTGTACCCATTTTCGCTAAACATTTGAATAAAGAAATTAACCTCATCTTGTAAATATAAATTACTGCATATAGAACAAGCCCTGTGAACGAACCCTTTAAATATTGCGTTTGGAATCTTAGGGTCATGATTTGAGTGCGGTTTAATTTGGATATTAGTAATGGCTTCCTTTCTTTTTTTCTTTTTTCTTTTTTTCTTTGTTCTTTATTACAGTATTTATTACAATTTAAGTAAACAAAACTTTGTTACAATAACAAAAGTTAACAAGTCAAGATATCGTTAAGAAATAAATATTAAAAATAAATATGAAGAACGAGGATTACTCAAAGAAGATCATCAGGGGTTGTCACAGAGAAACCGCTAATTGCTTGTGGATAAAAAAAATAAATAAATAAAAAAGAATATACATTAAATATATACATATACTAATATAGATAAGAGATTTTCAAAAAATTTTAAAATTTAAAAGTAGATTAAAATATTATCAGTTGAAAAAATGAGTTTTTTAAGATTTTGTTTAAAAGAATCAAAATTACATTCTTGAAAAAAATCTTTAGAAGTATTTAGAACTATACCATTCCATAAAAATGGTCCGCGAAATGAAACAAAAAATTTTTTTAAAAATTAGTTTGAGAAAATGGTTGTCGAATTAAATTATCGTTCCTTAAAAAATATTTATTTCTATCTCTTTGTAAATACAAGTTACGAAAAGAAACGGGTGGTAGGTGGGTCTTGCATTTATACATAAAACAAAGAACATTAAAAACATTTAACTCATATATATTGAGTGCTTTCATATCAAATAAAAGAGGCTTGGCGTGAGCAAAACGGTCCTTGAAATTTATAAGACGTGCAACATGTTTCTGTTGCCGATAGAGAGGTCTAAGTTTACTTTTATAAGTGCTACCCCAAGCAATGTTTGCATAATTAATATGGCAATGAATTAGCGAATAATATAACTGAATTAAGGTATGTTTATCTAGAAAGTTTCTTATTTTGTATAAAATACCTATACTCGTTGAAATTTTATTGCACAAGTTAGCAATGTGGCTTTTCCAATTAAGATTTTCATCGATATATACACCTAAAAATCTTGTCACAAAACTCTTTTAATAATTATGTTATCGATAAAAAGAAAGGGTAAGTTGCTAGGCAGCTGGTGCTTTTTACCATAAGGATGAAAAAGAATCCATTTAGTTTTATCAACATTTAATGATAATTTGTTTAATCTAAACCATTCGGAAATTTTGGCCAGTTCAATGTTCATGTTGCTAAAAAGTATTATATCTTTCTGTAAACTTTAAACTCGTATTTTCCTTTGTTGTTATTTATTATAGTTAAATCGATGAAGTTTAGAGTTCTATTTTTGCTTTCAGTTTCGATCGTATATTGCATTGCAGGGTGATCTCCCCCTGAATTAGCTTTACTAACAAAATCAAAAGAATTTTTCAGACGTGTTTGTTTTTTGTTTAAGACAGGTTGTATTTTCTTTACTAAGTAGTTTGATATAATATTCTCATAGGATAGGATTTTTCAGGTTTGTGAGCTTTAATTAGACCATACATACGAGGCGGGATGGGATCACTTGGATATATACTATCATATTCCGTTTTTCAAAATCGCTGTTTTTTATTAAGATGAGAGAGATAAGTTTTAATTTTAATAGCATAACTAGATGTTGGATCTTCATTTAAATCTCTTGTTGGGCCAATTTGTTAGCGAATTTTTTTCCAAAGCTTTATTGTGTTCTATTCTTACAAAACCCTTACCCTTATCAAACGGATATATATATATATATATATATATATATATATATATATATATATATCGATAATTTTGTTTTTCCTTATTTCGATAAGAGCATTTCTTTGTTCTCTTGTTAAACTTTGATTTATTATTTTACCCATTTTAAGTTCTTTTAAAAAATTTTTTCTTAAATCCTGCGCCTATACCACCTTTATATGGCGGTATTAATTTAAATAACGGGCAGTTTGTGAAAACTAAATTTTCGAATGCGTTTTTTACATTTTTACGTACGCAAAAAAGAAGCCATTAAACTGCTGACGTCAGTTAATTTTAAACTGTTTCTAATGTTACAAAAAAATTTTTGCTTAAATTTTTTACGAGCTGATGATGCTGGTAACCATAATCCAGCGAAAATTTCTAATAACAAATTATTTATTAACTAATTAATATATTATTATATCGAAATATATTTAAAAAAAAGTTATACGCTACCTTTTATATTAAAATCAATATATATGTATATATGTATATATATGTGTATATGTATATAAATATATATATACATATATATATATATATATATATATATATATATATATATATATATATATATATATATATATATATATATATATATATATATATATATCAATCAATCAATATATTCTGAATAACACGATTTTACAATTCAGGATGTTTACAAATAGTATAATTACTAATGATGCGTAAACACCTAATAATAATGAATAATAACATAAGAATAAAATAACAACAGCTCTAAAAATCATAACGTTAACAATAATAATACCATTAATAATAACTATAATAATAAAAATGGTATTAGTAACAATAAAAAAAATGGTATTAATAAAAATAATGATTGATAAAAATAAAGGTAATAATAATAATAATAACAATGGTATATTTTAATATGTCTATACTTATCTACATACGCACATACATAAATATACATACACATTCACACACATATTAACACACATACAAACACATATACACACATTTGCACACTTACATATACCCACACACGCATACATATACCCACACAGGCATACGCACATACACATTCAATCATTGTGCAAGGACGACAAAGCTGTACATAAATGTAAAGATTCCTAAAAAAAAAAAAAAAAGAAAAGGATAAAATAAATAAAATATACAGGAGAGAGTATTTTTAATAAGAAAATTAACAGTGATATATTGCTTTTATTGATGTTATTATTCTAGTAGCTATCTAAATAGTGTTTTTTTTAATTTATTGAGAAAAATATATCGAGAAATAAAGTTTTCAGCTTTAAAAGAATGATAGAGATTGTTCCGAGCAATGGTGCACTGATGTTTAATTGATTCGCTGCCAAATTTTATTGTCCTAGTATGTTCTACAAAGATATTGTTGCATGAAGAGGATGTGCGAATGTTTGTTACATATTTGAAGGAAAAAGTTCTTGAAGGAAATTGGAAGTTTATCATGAAGATAATCCCATACAAATAAACAATTTAAAAAAAGTAATATTGTCGTTAAGCGAAGAATTTTAGACAATTATACAGAAGAGAAACATTGTCAAATAGGAAGTTTTGAAAGTGAATAATTTTAAGGGCTTTGTTTTGAAGTGAAACTAGCTGGTTTAACAAACCTTTTTTTTTACCCCAAATCTGACACGCATACCTAAGGTGCGATCCAAATATGGCATGATAAATACTCATAAGTGTTTCAAAATTTACGAAATGTCTGATCTTGGCTAACATTCCAACTGATCGGCTTAGCTTAGTCTGTAAGTAAGTTTGATGGTACTTAAAAGAAAGACTCTCATCCAGCCAAACTCCAAAGTACTTCACAGTTTTTGACGAAGTTAATATTTTTCCATTAATGTTAAATGTGCATTGTTCCTTGTTTTTTAGGTTTTTGGTTTTAAAAACAACTATTTTAGTTTTTGTAGCGTTTAGTGAAATTTTATTTGCTCTGAGCCAATTAATAACAGAAAAAATGGCCTCATTAGTTTTTAACTGCACTTTTTCAAGCGAATCTTCAACAATTAACAGGTTATTGTCATCGGCGAAATGATACGTTAAAACATTATTAATGCAGGTGTTTAGTTTGTTGATGTATACAAGCAAAAGCAAAGGCCCCAATATTGATCCTTGAGGGACTTCCGAAATTATAGTTTTGGTTATTGAAGATGTTTCCTTAACTGTAACGTATTGAAGTCTGTTTTAAACCAGTAGGATTTAAACCATTTAAGTGGAATTCCACGTACACCATAGTATTGTAATTTGGCAAGAAGAACATCGTGATTTACTGTGTCGAATGTTTTTTGTAGGCCAAGGAAAACACTACAAACAAACTTATTTTTATTAAGGGCGTTTCTTAAAGTTTCTGTAAAACCAATTAGCGCATGCGTTGTAGAATGATTACGTCTAAATCCGTATTGTAATTTATGAAAGCAATTAAAGGTATCAAAAAAGCTGTACAGTTTTTTGAGTATATATATATATATATATATATATATATATATATATATATATATATACATATATATATATATATATATATATATATATATATATATATATATATATATATATATATATATATATATATATATATATATTGATAGATGTTGTATACTGCTGGAAATGCAACTCTCGTCTGTTTAAGAGTGATCAATATCTTTTTGAAAAAAATAGATCAAATAATATTAAAATATTTTAAATGAAAAAATACAACTTTATAATGGAACTTGAAGTTTCATGCCATTCGGCAATTATCAGCCATATAATACAAATATAAAACAAAAACCGTTATAAAAAATACAAATTTAGCGTTGCAACGGCATCTGACGTCAAGTGTACGTGATCCGATATTTCTAATCGCCGGAATCAAAGTTAGAAAGTAAAAATTTTTTCCTATGCCTACAAGCAGAAACCAATTCACTTTTTTTTATTAAGTAGCAAACCACTATTAAAGTTCATAATAAAATATTTTTCACAGATGCAAAGGTTACACTTTTTTGTAGATGGATTATAAGATTGGCATCTTTTAATTATGTTCCACTTATTTATAGGCATGTTACCTGCGTCTTTATGTTTCCAGATTTCCTTGAAAAGTTCTGTATCATTTCTATACCTGGTTGCATTAAATGATTTAAGGTAGTTTGCAAATCTGAGCTTGAATGCGTTTTCACTAATACCGATGTAAGATTATTCCGTAAGACTGGGATTAGGTGATGCTAAAGTAGCTTTATATACAACATTTTTTGATAGACATTCATTATTTAGCGGGCATGCAGTTTTCTTAATGCAGTTGCAATTTATATCATTAGCGGTGAGTTTGTTGCGCAAAATTTGTTGGTTATGTGAATTAATAATAGATCGAATATTTGGCATGCAGCTGTAACTAACTTTTATTGTGTTTCTGTTGAAAATTTTGTGGAGCTTCACAAGATTTTCAACAGAAACACAATAAAAGATTATCTTCCAATTCTTCAAGCAAAAAATTTTTTCAAAAGTCTGCTCCTATTTATAAAGACGCATTAGAAAAGTCTGAAATCCAGACTTTTCTAATGCGTCTTTATAAATAGGAGCAGACTTTTGAAAAAAATTTTCGCTTGAAGAATTGGAAGATAATCTATGTTCAATTGAAGTTGGTAATTGTTTTAAAATGCTTGGTGGATGGTTGGAACTAGCATGGATATAATTTAGCGTACTATCAGGTTTATGGTAAGGTTGAATAGCGCATTTATTAAGATAAAATGTAACATCAAGGTAGTTAACAACATTCATATTAGATTGAATGGAAATACAGAGGTTGTATTGTTTAAAATATATATAGATATATATATATATATATATATATATATATATATATATACATATATATATATGTCTATATGTATGTATATATATATATATATATATATATATATATATATGTCTATATGTATATACATACATATATATATATATATATGCATATGTATATATATGTAAATATATATATATATATATATATATTTATATATATATATACATATATGCATATATATACATATATACAAAGAAATTTACTCCACCCAAGGAATTATTTTTTGCATTTTTAGCGAAAGGGATATGTTCTGCGATGTTAATAAAAAATTTAACGATAAAACATAAATTCTTCACTCAAAAATTGTGGAATGTTGCTTGAGATCAGGGTTGAGACAGCATTGGACAATTTCCCGGGGCACATTAGGACGTGTTGCGCGAATCATAACAAACTTATCTTCAAATAAAATTATACTAAATTTAAAAATGGTGCACAATTATAAAAAGAAATGTGAAAGATTTATAAACGAGGAAAATTTAAAAATTGCAGTAAAACATGTTTTTGATAAAACAATGAAGTTAAGAGAAGCTGCAGGTGTATTTGGGTTCTCTAAAAGTACGTTAGCTTACAGAATAAAAATGCTCAAAAATAATAGAAATTCGAAAAGTGATAACTTTTCAACCAAATATTCTGTGAATCAAGTATTTACTAATGCAGAAGAAGCTATGTTAGAAAATTATATGTTGAAATCATCAAAAATAAATTATGGTTTAACTTATTACTAAGCTAGAATGTTAGCATATGAATATAGTAATACTTTGAAAAAATGTTCTGAACTATGGAGCCAAAATTGCTGGCATTGATTGGAGGAAAAGATTTATGATTAGACACAAAAAGCTTTTTCTGCGCAAACCAGAAAATACAAGTCTATCAAGAGCAACAAGTTTTAACCGTCATAATGTGAATGAATTTCAAATCAACTTAGAGAGAGTACTCTGTAAGTCAAAATATTCTCCAGAACGCAAATTTAACATACACGAATCAAGTGTCATGACTGTTGTGCAGGCACCAAATGTCATAACTCAGCGTGGTCAAAAGCAAGTTGGTCAAAACGTCTCAGCTGAAAGAGGGCAGCTTGTAATTATGTGTTCTATTAGTAATGCAGTTGGAAACACCATACTACCATTTTTTATTTATCCAAGATCAAGATTTCAAGAGCATATGCTAACAGAAGGACCTAATGGTTGTGTTGGATTTGCTAACAATCTCAGTAGTGGATGGAAGACAGGAGCACTTTTTATACGAGTGCTTATACATTTAAAATTACATTCAAAATGCAATAAAGAAAATAAGATTTTGTTAATGCTAGATAACATGAAAGCCATTGTACTATTAATGCAATCAAATTTTGCAGATAAAATAGAATTGTTTTTCTTACATTCCCACCACATTGTACACATAGACTTCAACATCTTGATGTTTCAGTATTGGGTCCTTCTAAACAAAAACTTTCTCAAAATGACTGGTTGTTAAATCACCCAGAAAGAACTATAACAGTTCATGATTTAGCCAGTATAATAATCCCAGCATATAATAGCTCATTTACACCAAATAATATTACTGCAGGGTTCAAAAAATGTGGTATTTTTCCTTTTTCAAGAAATGCATTTACAATTGAAGATTTCGACTATTCAGTGGTAACAAACCGAAGTCTTAATGGCATCTCTTATCAATCTAGTAATAATGACAATAAAAAAAAGAGCTACGTTGATTTTAAAATTTCATATGTTACCAATCTTTCTATAGTAAAAACTTTTGAAGTTGCTGTGCCAAATAATGAGTCACTTAATGCATATAAAAACTCAACTGATGAGCCGTTACAGCCATCTGCACCAGTTTTATCTTCTGAAATGATTAGACAATACCCAAAAGTGCCTCCAAGAAAGAAAACATCAAGAGGCAAAAAAAAAGGAAGATCTAGAGTTTTAGAAGACACAACAGAAAGACCACCAAAAACAGAATCTTTAACTTACACAAAACAGAAAATATTTAACAAGCGTATCAACCCCCCAAAAAAATTAATTACTGCAACAGTCTCTGGCTCTACCTGTATGCACAATAAAAGTAATACTTGTTTGCAAAATAAAGTAAGTTTAAATTTTAAAGACAAACCTGTTGCATACACAGAAAAATTAAAAACAGAAGCATTAAATTATGGATATTTTTGTTTAGTCCAATGTGCTTTAACAGTTAACAATGCAACATTAGCTTTTGTTTGCAGAATTGAAGAAATAAATGGAAATATTTTGGTTGATAATTTGTTGAATAAAACAGTAGGATTAATTATTTTTTACTTTCCTGATATACAAAATAAGTGGTCGGTACCAGTTGCAGAAGTCTTAGCTAAACTTCCTATTCCAAACAATGCAGGAAGCATGTCAAGAGGTTCTGGTATGATATTCAAATTTGATTTTTCCACATTTAAACTTGGTTAAATGTTATGAATTCTCTCAATTCGAACAAAAGAAAAATTTCATGTTTATCTACATTTATTTTGTATTCATTCTCTTTGTTTTTTATTAATATCTTTTTATTAATTAGAGTGGTTTGTGATTGAAAAGCATTTTCATTTTTTGAGTATACAAAAAAGATTATTAATGGTTTGAGATCTTTATAAGAATAATTATGTTACTCCTAATAATTCTGTTGATTCTGTTATTGTTAATAATTACTGCTAAACAAAAAAATTATGATTTAAGAAACATTTCTTGTCTTCTTATTATATTTCCTAAACTGTCCCAACATTGTCCTAAACTACTCCCTCTTGTGGGATAGTTTTGGACAATGGGTAGCTTCGGTTTTAAGAAAAAAAAACAGCTATAATTTATTTGAATTAGCTCGACTTTGCTTTTTTTTTTGAAGAACGAATACCTAAATTATTTTTTTAGGCAAAAAATTTAATTTTTTGTCAAGCAGTACAAAATCTGTAATATCTTTTTAAAAAAGGAGAGTTTTTGAGAAAACTAAATTTAAAATTGTCAAGTTTCAACTAGGGTTGAGCTTTTACCGACTTTTAAATTTACCGGTAAAACGGTAAAAAATCAAAATTTACCGGTAAAATCGGTAAAAAATAAAAAGGCATAAACAGAAGACCATAAAATGCAGTAATAAGTAAATAAAACACATTAAAGTTAGTTTTGAGATTTATTTTTGGATAAAAAATGAGCTTTGAGAAAACAAAGTGTATCAAGTAAGTCATCACTCATTCTGCATCGAATTTTTGTCACAAATAATCCAGCGGCAGAAAAGGCTCGCTCAGATTCGACACTTGTTGGTGGGATGGTTTCTAGTACATTGAACAAAAGTTTAAGGTTTGCAGTTCTCTTTCCGGTCGCTTCATAGACCAACATTTCTTTTGAAATGGCCTTGAATTCGTCGTTTGAATTATGTCGCTGTTTTTTGGCCGAATGCTGAATTGCTTCCTCGAGTTCCTCTACAAGAGAAAGTGGATTTTCTTCAAGAGTTTCTGAGCCATGCACTTCTTGAATAAACTCCAGGTCATTGGGATTTGTTGGAAAAAGCCTACACAGCAAGTTTTTAGCGGTCTTTTGAAGTACAGACTTCGGAGGCATATTGAAAACTTTATGCTCTTCAATGTCGGACAAGCATTCTGGATTGGAAAGATATCTGTACAAGATTGCTCTGCCTTCTCTCTTCAAAACGTCTCAAATTTACACTCTTCATTGCAATGCAAAGAAGTGAATTTTGTTGTTTCAGCCTGTTCACAAGAAACTTGAAAATTCCTTCAGCAGTAAGAAGAGTTGCATTTTGTCGGCAAAGTGCTTCTGCTGCTAATTTGACTGGTTCAAGAGCAGCAACAATGTCGGATAAAATGTCTTCTTCATCATCACTGCAAATCAAATGTGGAGAAATGCCCTTCAATACTTTTCTGATTGAATGTTTGACTTTGAGGAACTGTTGAATCATTGACAGCAGACTTTTCCATCTTGTTCTGCAGTCAAGGATAAGTGAAACCTCTTTTCCGTGCTCTTTCTTAATTTCTTCTTGAAGGACGTCATTTTTGACGGGCGATTTTCGAAATAACTTGACAATTTTTCTGACTTTTGTGATGACAGATTGCAAGTGAAATATCACTTTCGGAATTGGAATGTTTTCATCCATGGCGGCACCAAGAAAACTGACTTCGGTGTCAGATTCAGATTCGTCACTGCTGACTTCGTCGTCGTCGCTTGTTTCTTCAAATGAGTTTTGTTGGATTTGTTGAGAAGGCTTCTCGTACAGCACTTCTTGAACGGCCAAGTGCATTCCGTGGGTATAACGAGTTTAATGCTCGGCTGGAACCAGTTTTCCGAACTTAACCATCATGGAAGCTCCGTCAGTAACTGAGCAGACAATGCTGTCGCCTAGTTTCAACCCAAATTCTGCCACTTTTTCAGTGACAACAGCTGCAGCTTTTTCAGCCGGCAGAGATCCGGAAATTTGAGTCAAGCCCAGATTCTAGTGATTGTTTTTTTGACGAATATTAATATTCATGTACCTTCGATTTTTCAAAGAAGTGTACTCATCCAGTGTAATTGAAAAGCGTTTTCCCATTGTCACATAAAGAATTGAATGTGTTTTTAAGGTCATTCCTTACGCCAGTTGCAAACTTTTTAACTGACTGGATTGCTTGTTTGTGATTTTTTGGGAAATCGTAACCTTTTTCAGACATTGCAGATCGAATGAAAGAGCTGTTAACAATGGCATTGAAACTAAATCCATCCAGTGCTGTAAGTCTTGAAATCACTTCTTCAATTGATTGCTTTTGAAAAAAAGTTGAAATATTAGGTCTTTTTGATTGTGATGCAGCTTTTGGTGTCACTTTTTCCTGTGGTTCCTTTTTGATTCCATGTTTCTTGTCTAAGTGATACCACATTCCAGTTGTGGAACTTGTGTATTGACTTGTATTTCTACAAATTTTGCAACTAACTGTTTTCCCTTTGTTTAAGGTGTAGTGTTTCCAAGCGTCCGACATTTTGCCAAAACGCAAATCAAATTTAGTGATAAAGACCACAATAAATATGAATTATGAAGACTTTGCAATGACATCGCAAATGGCGGTCGCTTTTTTGTAACGGTGAAAAAGAAAGAAAAAAGAATCATCTAGAAAAAAATAAAAACTGTTCAAAGTAAAAAAGGAAAATATATATATATTAAAGAATAAATGAAAGCATTAACAAAAAAGAAAAAAAAAAGTCAATCAAATACAACAAAAAGATATCTTTAAATTAAAATGTATGAAAAAAAAAAAGAAGTTAAACGCTAAACAAAGTTAAGAAAAATACGGAACGTTTTTATATATTCGATAAGTCGAAAATGTAACAAAAATATATACTTTTTAAAATTTATTTCTATGTTTAAATGTTGTGTAATTTTATTTTTTCTGTGATTTTGTCCCTATTTTTATGTTTTTTAATATTCTGATATATGTTTTGTTTAGTTTTGTGTGTGTGTGTGTGTGTGTGTTTATATTGTGTTTTAATGTTCCTGATTTTCTCGTTTGTTGACTTTTCCTATACATTTTTATACCTAATCGAGTGTGACGTGTTTATTTTAAGTTTTTTGGATTATTATTGTAACGGTTGTATTCTAGTAGTATTGATTATAATTGTTAGTATTATTATTATTTTTATTTTTTACTATCAGTCTAGTTTTTCTTTATTTTTTTTTTTTGTTGTTGTTGTTGTTTATTATAATTTTTTGTATCTAAAAAATCTCCTCGGATGTACTTATTCTTTATTTTACTTTTTATATATGTTAAGCATTTAAAACTATTTAATTCTTTTTGTTTATTTTATTTAATTGGTTTTATATAGTGTAAATTTATAAATATTATACTCAATATATTATTTTTTATGATTATAGTGTCATCAGTATTATTAATTCATTGTTCATTTTTATTATTATTTGTGTAAAAAAATATTTTTTTATATCAACTTATAGGTATTTACTTAATATTAGTTTTATAACTATTTGTAAATGACCGTGAATGTAATATCGTTTTCCAAAATACATTGATTGATAAATAAGTCACAAGAAAGTAAAAACGTTTTTCTTAAAGTGTTTAGACAAAACTAAACCAACAAAATCACTTTTCAAGCATAACAAACAACAGCTTTGTTGACAGGAAAATGAAAATAAAATTTTCTAATTAAATTTTTAGATTATTGGTTGAGCCATTTCAAGCATTCTAAAACATTTTCAAGCATCCTTCAACGTTATTAAAAAAACAATGTATGCCAAAATTTACCGACATCATTTTACCGGTAAATCGGTAAAACAATTTTACCGATTTACCGGTAAATTTTCGGTAATAGCTCAACCCTAGTTTAAACCGATCATGGTGATAGGTATGGTGATAGAATCGATTCTTGCCTCACTCTTTGCTTAAGATCAAGTGAGACTGATTTGGAACCTAGGCATGAGACAGTTGCACTACCGCAAGGGTATAAAGAAGATATAGTGTTAACTATTTGGAGAGGTATATTTTTATCAAAATAAAGTTTATTAAAAAGAATATCCCAGTTGCAGCTGTCTGAAAAGCTGAAAAGGCTGTAAAGCCTTTTCAGCATTTAGTGAACATAAATAAATAGCGAATTATTGCGGTTATATTGCTTAACTGTCTTGCTTACAACAAATTCAGCATGGAGGGTTGAGCTCTTATTATTAAAACCAAATTGAAGTTGATGAGTTTTTTTTCATCTCTGGGCATATGAGTAAGATAAGGTATTCCAAAAGTTTAGTAAGTATTGGAATCATGCTGATACCGCGGTAATTGTTTGGATCAACTTTTTATAGGATTTTAAACAAGAAATAGCTGTTTTAATATTTTCATCAGTAATTTTGAAGAAGTCATAGGTTTAGTCATATGCTACATTTGCACCAGTTTTTATCAAATTATATGTAGTGGTTCTTATTCTACAGGTGTTTTTATTGTTTTGTTTGTAAAGTCAAAATGATGTAAAATAATTTATTTTGAACATACAAATTAAATTATTTTCTGCGGACAAAATTAAAAGATTTCAAAACTTGCATCACAGGATACCTTGATGTGTAAGCTGTCACCCCATATCAGTTCTTGGGTCAGTTAGGTTATCATTATTAGGATTCTTGCTAACCGTGTGGAAATATTTGACCATCAAAAATGTGTTTAAGTGGTGAACCTATTGAAGTATTTTCGATGTTTATGTCAAGTATTAAACATAATTCAAAGTAGCTTATGGATGCTAAACCAATCGCTCACTGATTTTTAAATTCTCTTTGAAGATTGCTGTGATCAATTTTACAATAATCTTGCTAATATGTCAGGTTCATATACCGGCTTACATGATAGAATTAAAAAAGTAAATATTAATGCTGAATATATTTCTTGATTTGAACATTCACTTAACTTAACTATGAGTCATCTACCCTTCATCTTCTGGGATTAACTCTTACTTCCAATCTTTCTTGGAAACCATATATCAAATCAGTTTCAAAATTAGCATCTGATAAGGTTGCATCTCATTATCGAGCTCAACACTTTCTTACTTCGGATTTTATTCTCTATCTCTATAAATCTCAAATCCGGTCTTGTATGGAATACTGTTGCCATATCTGGGACGGATCTTCTAATGATGCTCATTCTCTTTTAGACAAGGTGCAAAAATGCATTGTAAACATAGTTGGACCTGCTCTTGCAGCCAACCTCCAACCATTATCTTGCTTCTCTTTCTCTTTTCTACAAATACTATAATGGGCACTGCTCTAAAGAGCTAGCGTCTATGGTGCCATCTACTAAAATTCATTCTCGTGTTACTCGTCATTTAATTAAGTGTCATCCCTTTTCTGTGACTGTTCCTAAGTGCTCCAAATACGCTTATTCGTCTAGTTTTTTTCCTCGAACATCAGTTCATTGGAATTCGCTTCCTTTATCTTACTTTCCTGATTCATATAATTCACAATCCTTTAAGTCGTCTGTCAATCGTTATCTTGCTGTACATTCTTCATCTTTTCTCTTCCAGTAACTTCCAACTTTATTTAGTGGTTGCTTGCAGCCTTGTTGGAAGCGAAGATGTTTAAAAAAAACGAAAACAAAAAAAAAAACTTAGTTGTAACTAATGTTGTTGATAACTTTAGTTATATATTAATTTTTTTGATTTGCTTCAAAAGTTTTTTTTAATGTTTTTTTGCATGTTTTTTGCACTAATCGTTAATTGATACTAGAAGAACATACTAGAAAAGATAACGTAGTCAAAAATCTTTATGTACCACAATGGAGTGCTCGAGCAGATGCTTGTAAAGCCTTGTATGATTCATATAAAAACTAAAAAATTAGGATATTAAACTTCTTCTTTAGAAAAAGTGTTTCTAAATTTAGAAATAGTAACGAGGATATATTTGTGTAATGCTGTGGCAAATTTTACTTGTAGTGTTCATTTTCTGTTCTTAAAAGAGTAAAAATTTACACGAGATTAACAATGTCAAATGATCGTCCTAATGCATCAGCTTTATTAGATATTAAAACAGATCTTTGAAAACCTTCAAATATGATTCATTCATTTATAATTTTACCTCAGCAAAAGCTAGAAAAAATACGTTTATAAAAAAAATTTCACAATACATCCTTTACTGAAATAAATAATGTTGTATTTTACATTAAGTTCTGAATTTAAACTTTTGAAAATTGTAAAAGATAAAAGAAGTTGTTTTTTTTGGGGTTTTTTTTTTGCATAACATTTTGTGAATCGTTGAAAAACAATTTTCATAAATAATCATTTGTTTTTTCTTATGAATGTAATCACATATCTTTGAGAAAAAAATTTTAAAATATCGTTTTCGATATTGACGTTTGTATATTACAAACGTACTTTTAAAATTTTTTGAAATTCTGTTTATTTATTATTTAAATCATATTAAATTGGTTTATATATTTGGTATTGGTGTATTGAGTTATATAATTGTAATGATCTGTTTGAACGATTTGTAATTTTTAAATATTTACCATCTTCAAGTATATATTATTTTTAAAAAAAAATGTGTAAATCTTTTTATTTTTTTTGAATTGTAAAACACAAACTTTCCTATTTACTACGTGAAATATTTAACTTTAATAAGTAAATATATACCTCACTGTCTTTTACGAGTCTCTACGTTCTTTACTTTTTTTTTTTTCTTTGTAACACTTTTTTATTGTAACACCTTTTCTTGCGATGGTTTAAAGTTTTATTGTGTTTTAAAAATATTTTTAATTAAATAACAATTAGGCATTTAGAGGCGCTTGAAAAATCATGCCTACTTTAAAGTTTTACCTTAATCCGGACCTGATAATGATTTAGACTTATCTAAAACGACTGAGCTTATAACTATAAAATAAATAAGTCGAACATAGTCTCCTAAATTATTATTTTACTTGGAAAGGAGACTATAACCGATTAGAAAATTCTAGACCAATCGGTCTTGCTTTAATAGTTGTTTTATTTTGTTCTATTTCTAGCAACACTATGAATAAAAATATATCGAAACCTTGATTACAGAGCTGTTTTTAAACCTAGTTTTAACTTACAAATAGTATTATTAAGTAAAATTAAACCGGTATTATTATGTAATATCAAACCAGGTGTCTACAAACTAACTTGAAAAATGTCGACTCAATTTTTACAATACCAAAAAAGCGAGTAAAACCAGCGAGTCAAACAATAATTCAAGTGTATCAGACCATAAACAATTTTTCAGGAAAATACTGCACTGATGCAAAATTTTTTTGCATTGACCTTTAATATATTGGAAAAATAAAAGGAGCCTTGGAAAAAAAAGTACCAAAAACCTGATAAAACCCAAGCAACCTAATAGACATTAATTTGGATGATGGTCAATATTTAAACACCAGTTTCCGAAAACTAATGATGTGTCTTATTTAGATCAAAACTGACGCCAACACAATTTTTTCTTTTAACAAGTATTTTATTTTTTATTTTTTGTAAAAACATTTAGTTTTGTAGTCTGATGATAAAATGCAGTGGCGTAGCGAGGTGGGGGCCAAAAAGGAAATTGCCCCGGGCGCAAAGATTTGGTAGGGCGCAAAATTATCAAACTATCTTTACTTTTTCGGTCAAAAATAAATAAAACATAATATATGGTTTTAGTTTTTTTAACAGAAAAAAAATAAATAATTTTATGTCATAAATTTAAGCAATATTATGCTCATATGTAAGTATATAAAACAATAATTACTGTACGACTTTTAAGAACATTTTAAAAGCTCTTTTTTTCTCTACAAAAGGACGAAACTGCAACTTTATGTTGTTTTTTTCGTTTTATTATAAAAATCGCACGTACTGTATTTTTTAAAATATTTATAAAAGTATTGTAAAAGTTATTTTTAAAGATATTATTTAATGTTTAAAGTTAATATAACTATATTAAATAGTTATTTGATATAGAATAAAAATTGTTAGATCTTACTCCAATTGTAAGTTCAAATAAGTACTACAAGATAAGGGTCTGCATCTCGTTATTCTTTTTAATCGTGATGAGACGATTCTAAAAGCTTTGTCCCGATTAGCGATAAAAATCGAGAAAATTTTCAATTTTCAGTCGAAATCCGGGACGATACCGAGACGAGATGTCCCGGACAAAATAGGAGCTTCACAATTTTCTGGAATTTACATCTTTTTAACGGGACATAACGAGACATAACGAGACATACTAGTTTGTTCTTAATGTAAAATTTAGTATTCTGCTGGGGGGCTCGGCCATTACAATTGTTTTGGCTACTTTATCGCAATTAAACTATTTACCGAGACTTAACAAAACAAATAAAAATTGAAATGAAAATTTGCATGTGTTTCATTTATTTTATTTGTAATGTTGTACTGTAATGCACATTAACTAAATTTTATTGGCAGTAAATAAAAGTTTTTAATTACAAACTTTTTCAAACAGTTCATTTACTTGTGTCACTAGTTGAAGGTGCATCAGTTGGAGCTTTGAATGGTCCAGCAAAAGGAGCTGGAGCAGAACCCCTTGAACTGGTGATCAGTGGTGTAATACCTGGTACATGAGATGTTGTAGCCGTAGAGATTCTAAAGGAGGCCGTACTTGCTCGTGACATCGGCTGACTTGGCAGTCTTGGATTAGGCTGAATCTCAACCACATCATCAGATTCAACAATATTGGCTTGATCACTCTCTCGAGACAACAAATCTGCAAGGAAATATACAAAAAATTTTTAAACTGAGCAAAATTTCAGTTTGAAAAAAATTTAAAAGTTTAAAGTTAAAAAAAAAATTGAAATAATAAATGGAAGTGGCAAAATTTAAGATTTTACTAAAGGAAAAGATATAGGTAAGATCTCTCTTTAGAATTTTTGTAAATGCCCTATCAGGATCTTTGTCATCTTCTGAGGTCAGTTTCCAGGATTTGATTTGAACAAAGTCATAGTTTTGTTGGATATAGAGCAATTTTTCAAAATTTTCTGGCTGAAGCTTGGCCCTTTTGTGTGTGTGACTATGTTTCCTCCTACAGAGAAAGCCCTCTCGGAAGTGGCCGAAAATGCTGGAATTGCCTGGAAACGTCGTGCTGCTTCAGCCAAAAGAGGTAAAGTCATTTCATGTTTTTTCCAAAACCCAAGAACATTTTCCTGGGCCTCTTTCCTTGGCCAAGGATGCATATTCTTGTAGACATCCCATTCCTTGGCAATGTCGGAATTGTCCGAAATTGCTGTGTGTTGAGAATGAAATTCAATCACGTCTTGAGCCAGTTTGCAGTGGCCTTTAATTGGTTCATAATTTTGTTGAGCCATTCATGATGGTTGTTGTGATTTTCAACCAAGTACTTGTAGGTTTTATCATAAGTTCCAAATTTTTTGGATGCCACACCCTTGTAGTAAGGATTAAGGAGATGACCAACACCAAGAAACATGGTATGAGGTATGAAACATGGTATTGGGAAACCTTTTATCAAGCTTGGCTGAAAAAGTTCTTAAAATAGATTTGCTTTTGTCTGACAAATCATCCTTGACCAGTTCAACCCTGTTGATGTGGCGCTGCAAATTGTGGAGACCACCAACAACGATGTGTAGAGTCGGCTTTTTATTTGCACTAAGTCTCTCAATTGTCTTTGCCAGCAGTTTGAGAGTAGGCAACAGTTCCTCAAAGATTTTAAAATCCAATTCAGAGGGCACAAGAGATGCAACATCTGCTCGGTCAATGCCTGGCCTTGCTTTATTTGCCAAAAGAGGTTCTTCCATGTCAAAGACACTCTGCACACACATGTATGTAGAGTTCCAGCGAGTGGTGTTGGCAGTGATGAACTTTTTGTAGACTAACTCTGTAACATTTTTCTTTGAATCGGTTTCCATGGAAAGACGAATGTCCCTGTTCATAGCTGCAATTTCGGCCTTGATTCTTTCATTCGCCAAATGACTCTTGTGCGTCTTTCCTGCTAGCCTTTGAGCACGAGTGATTGCATGGTCTACTGTTGTTGTGGCATCAACAGTGTCCTTGATGGTCAAATTCAAGGTATCGTCCGCACAAAGCAAAGACTCGTCAATAAAAGTGCACTTTGGAATTGCAGCTTTGACATTGGCAGCATTGTCATGAGTTACGACAACTGAAACAGTTTCTAATGCAGGAAGATCGACAACAACCCTAAAAAAGTAACAAAAGTTCAGCAAACTGAAACGTCTAGTATTGTCACAGTATGGTAATTATGTCTAATACAAGCACTAAAATAACTAACTTTCCTTTGCACTGATCATAAACGTGCATAATGGATCAAAGTTCCTTGAAGCAGCTTGTACCTAGTTTTGGATCTAAGTAGTGCACAAACTCCTTGAAAGGTCTTGCCTTAACAAAGCTGAATGAAAGATTCATCCTTGCCAATAGTTTCATAATTTCCAAGTCACCTCGAAGTTGCTTTGGATCTCTAGATATGTACTTCAGACACTGACTCAGTCTTGCCTGGCTTGACTTGCGCTCAATAAAACAATCTGGCATGGAATGTCGTCTTTTCTTAATGGAGCGGTTGAGAACTTGAGGAGATTTTTCTCCTGGAAAAAATCTTAAAATAGTTTAGTATTGCTAAGTCTCGTTATGCTGAGGTAAAAAAAAAATTTGTGCGGAACTGATTGCTAATTTATTAATTTGGGGTATAAATTGAGTAATAACTTTTTAAAATAAGTCACAAAAAGAGGTTTTTTCTTTAGGGATTAAAAAGACAATACACAAAACGTTTATTTCAATAAAGAGTTAAAAAAATTGTTACAATATCTTTTTAAAATAAAGTTGCTACAATCAACTTAACTTTACACTTTTAACTCACCTCTTTGTGGCTCATTAGTCTCATCTTCATTGTAGATATTTTCAAGTTCGTCCAACGTCAAATCATAATTTCTCTTGTGGACGGCTTTATGTTTCTCCAGCTCTTTAAACTCACTAGGATGGGCACGAAATAGGTGCTTACGAATGCCAGATGTGTTACCATCATTGACCTTGTAAATATTGCCACAAAGTTTGCACCAACTATTGGCCTGGCTTATACCACGGTCATCATGGGTTTCGTCTGTTTTTTGCTCCTCATAAAATTTCCAGATATGACCTTTGCTTTGTGGCATCTTGCAGACTGATTGAGCGTCGGATGTAAAAGTCTCACTAAAAATTTAAAGAATAAATTAAAATCCAGGAGCTATATGTTGACGTACCCACTCTCCAGAGAGTACTGCTATAGCCTTGCCATTTCCTGAAAAATGAAATTATGGTACGTGGGTCTTAAAAAGTTAGGAAAATTCAACTAACGACAGTTCAACTTTACTATACTAATTTAGTAATTCGCTAATTTAACAAAGTTATTATTTTTTTTATTAAAATATGCATAACATTCAAAATTGGTAGGTCTTATATCATTTGGTATCTCTGTTTTTCTTTTATTATCAAAAAACATCAAATATTTTTATCTTACAGATGGTCCAAGAAAGAGACTTTAATGCTTTTAGCATTAAACTTCACTAATGTATAAAAAGAGTTATAATATATAAGTTTAAACTTTTTGGTTATTGAAAAACTTTTGTAATTGCTATCGTTTTTGTTGTGAATGATTTGCATTTTTTTAACAGCAAGTTTATTCTGCCAGCCATACATCGCCAAGTCTGGCCCTTAATGTTACTGCCAAGTTGTCTTGGCAGTCAAATGTAACCAAATCTGCCCAACTGCCCAATAATAATCAAGGACTTAACTTGCTAATCCTAAATCCACACGTTCGAAATGTCTCGTTTGTCTCGAATCGTTATGGCATGTCTTGTTTTGTCACCTGTCTTAGTAGAATGTCTCGTATCGTTATGTCACGTCTCGAATCGTTATGGCATGGTTATGGCATTAATATATATCATTGAGACAGATAGATATAAATATCTGCCTCAATGATATATATTAAGTAGATGTCTAACTTCAAAAAAATTACGTAAGAAAAAGTCAAGCAAGTTTTTAAACCCGCTTTATTTAAACTGGACAATTAATAAGTCTTTGTTTAGCTTTGTATTTATGATTGCGTCATTTCTGGCTAGCAAAACAAACATGGTTGGCAAAAAATTTTCTTTACTGCGAAAGCGCGTGTTAGATATCTAGTTAATATAATTGATCTGTCTCGTAACGTTTCGTAATTATCCGGGACACAGTTTTAAATTCCGAGAAAAAATATATGTCCTGATTTATAACTTTATTTCGGGATAATCGTTTCCTTTGTCTCGTTATTTTTTTCCACGAAATTTCTCGTCTTATTACGCTTTTCCCGGTTCATTTCGAGAAAACGATTCCGAGACGCAGACCCTTACTACAAGAATGGAATTATCCCAGTGGGCACAGTACGTTTTTAAAACGTTCTTTGGACTTTTTTATTAGATTTAAATCTTATAAAAACGTCTAAAAAACGTTTTAAAAACGTACCGTGCCCACTGGGATGATATACAGCTAATGAAACTTTAAACTTTAATAATTTAGAAAACATTTTTTTTGATTTTTTAAAAATTGTTTTAGTTGCCTTTTTAATCAAATGTCGTTTTTTTAATGTTTTTATAAAAATAATTTTCAGTCAATTTTGTTTTTTTTTGTGAAACTTGTTTTTTTTTTTATTGTCGGTTTTATTGTCTGATAAACTTGTTTTTTTTTTATTGTCGGTTACAAGAATACTTCCGAGACAACTTGAAATTGTTTTAATGATTGCGACTCAATGAACTTCCACTTGGTATATATTTAAAATTAAATTAGGCAGAAATATAAACAAATTTATGCGGAAATATGAATTATATTATGCGTAAATAAAAATTTTTTTAATATAAATATTTTTATACAATAATATACATTTTTAAATGTAAATATAAATTTTTTCGTATATTATTTGCGTTTAAGTCATATTTTATTTATTTATTTAGTTTCTTATTTTAATTTCATATTTTCTTACTTACATTTTCTTATTTTAGTTTAAATTTCTGCATAAAAAAGGTTTTAGTTTAAATTTCTGCATTTCCGTATTTCCAACAACAATTCGTCAATTTACTTATGTTCGCTTGATGCTGAAAAAACTATTGACAGTTGCAACTGGAATCTTTTTTTTGATAAACTTAACTTTGATAAAAACCTACCTCTCCAAATAGTTAACACTGTATCTTCTTTATTTCACAACAGTAGGGCAACTGTCTCTTACCTTAGCTACAATTGAGTTTCATTTGCTCTTAAGCAAAGTGTGAGGTAAAGATCGATTTTGTCGCCCCACTTGTATAACTATACACCTAAAAATTACTTGAAACAATAAAAAACGATAGCTTTGTCGGTACATGGAAACTTCACAAGTATTGTTGCTTATGCTGACGACATGATTCTGCTTACCTCTACTATATCTGGTCTTGAAAGGCTTATTAAACGTGTAATGTTTACAATAAATTAAACGGAATAAAAGTCAATGCTGTCGAAACGGAACTTTTGCTATCCGAAAAACGACCTGTAACTGATTGCAAGATAACCCTAGACGACCATCAAAGAATACTAAATGAAAAATTTAATCATCTGGACTTCATGTGGGATACAGAAAAATCCAATTTTGCCTCACTAAATAAATCAAGTATTAACTATAGAGTATCAAATTTCTAAACAACAGCGCAAACTCTGATTCAATCTGGAATCTGATTCGCAAATCCATCTTCAATTTTCTAATTATATAAATCCTTAGCAGTTCCGACGCTAACGCATGGTCTGGAACTCTGTAAAAATAGAGAGTTAACAATGCAAACACTTGATAAAATTAGAAGAAAGGCAGTCGAGTCTTTTTTTATTGTGTACTAGTATAGCAAAAACAATAAAAACTCTTTATTTAAAGGAGATATCAACGTACATACAACAAAATAAAATAAATCTATTTACCCGCCTATTAATAATAAAGTAACTTTGAGATCATCAACTCTCAGCTTTTGATTACTACTTTTGTTCTGTAAAACATTCCTTTTTGAATGATATAAAGGAATTATGTAAGATCCATAAACTAAATATAAAAAATTAGTTCAGGTTAAGAAGAAAGTCAAAATTAAAGTTTCAGAAAATATAATTCCTGAAGATACTTATCAAATTCTAGTTTAATATAAGTATATAAAGGGTGTTTTTTTTAGAGGTATAGAACTTTAAGTTGGCATTACTGTTCAAGATGGCGACCAATTTAACAGGTGACAAGTGATTTATTCTCAGTTTGGTTTGGCAATTCATCATGAATAGACTTACGCCTGAACAACGCTTGCAAATAGTTCAATTTTATTTCGAAAATAATGGTTCTGTGCGGAATACGTATCGCGCTCTACGTCCATTTTATCCTCGACAAAATCATCCATCAGAGCAGTTAATTCGATTAACCATGGAACGTTTTCGCACCACGTTTACTCTTATTGATAACTCGCATCCCCAGAGACGCCGTACGGTGCGTACAGAAGAAGCTATTGCTACTGTAGAGCGTAGCTTTGCGGAAGACCCGAATGAGTCTATCCGCCATCGAGCACAGGAATTGGATCTGTGTCCATCCACTGTATGGAAGATTTTGCGGAAGGATCTTGGTATGCGTGCTTACAAAATCCAACTCGTGCAAGAATTGAAGCCAAACGATCATCAAGCAAGGCGTAGATTCGTCGAATGGGCCCAAAACGAGATTGCCGTTGTTCCCGATTTTCGTAAGCGAATTTTCTTTAGCGATGAAGCGCACTTCCGGTTGAATGGTTACGTCAACAAACAAAACTGCCGCATTTGGAGTGAAGATAATCCTCAAGTGTATGTCAAAACACCGTTACATCCAGAAAAAATGACTGTTTGGTGCGCTTTATGGGCTGGTGGAATCATTGGTCCGTACTTCTTTAAAAATGATGATGGCCAGAACGTTACAGTCAATGGTGATAGGTATAGAGCCATGATTACAAACTTTTTCATTCCTGAATTGAACAACCATGATGTCCAGGAGCTGTGGTTTCAACAAGACGGCGCAACATGTCACACAGCTCGTGCCACAATCGATTTATTGAAAGACACGTTTGGTGACCGCCTAATTTCACGTTTTGGACCTGTGAATTGGCCTCCAAGATCTTGTGATTTAACACCGCTAGACTACTTTCTGTGGGGCTATGTAAAGTCATTGGTCTATGCGGATAAGCCACAAACGCTTGACCATTTGGAAGACAACATTCGCCGTGTTATTGCCGATATACGGCCACAAATGTTGGAAAATGTCATCGAAAATTGGACATCCAGATTGGACTACATCCGAGCCAGCAGTTTCGGTCATATGACATAAATTATATTTAAAATGTAATTACAAAAGATTATCTTTCTAATAAAAAAAAATTCTTGTCAATCGAATAATCCATCGTTGTTTTATTGCAATTTAAAGTTCTATAACTCTAAGAAAAACACCCTTTATATATATATATATATATATATATATATATATATATATATATATATATATATATATATATATATATATATATATATATGTATATGTATATATATATATGTATATATATATATATATACATATATATATATATATATATGTATATATATATATATACATATATATATATATATATATATATATATATATATATATATATATATATATATATATATATATATATATATATATATATATATATATATATATATATACATGTATAAATTCCTCGCTACGCCACTGATAGTCTCGAAATTATTAAAATAAATAATAATGATTTAGAATAAGCATTGGTTCAAGATGTCCTTAAATTATATATCATCGTCGCTGATGCTTTTAATAAACTTCTCGAAAAAGATACAACTAATTAACTGTGATATGTGTAATGAATTGTGATGAACTGTGATTTGTGTGCTGAATTGTGATGAACCGTGATATGTGATGAATTAAACAATTTTTTACCATTAAGCAAACACTTTCCGACAACTTCGTCCTTAACTTCTTTTGAGGTCAAATAAATCAATTGGTCACATTGTATAAATGTTAATATTGTTATTGACTCATATGAGCCTTAAGATTAACTGTTTAAAGTTATACATTGTTCAACAAAACAGGAAATTGTTTTAGACCAAAAAGTAAAGTTGTATAACAAAATTGCTAAAAGTATAATTGTATAAAGGTAGAAATAATTTAAATAAATGTAGTCTAACTTAATTAAACTTTCCTTTTACCCGTGGTCATTTAAGCTATGCAAACATCGGTGTAGTGTTAATAAATGCAAATAATATTTTTTATCTTAACGATTTTGTTGTATAACAATTTACTGAACTGTTTAAAAAATAGAACAACAAAAAAAGAAATTTTAAAAAAGAAAAAAACGTTAGGTTAGTTTTTTTTTAATATTTTGTGCCACTTGAAGAAAAACAAGTTGCTTAACTTTTAAGAGAGTAATCCATTTCGACTTTCAAAGCTTAAAAACTACATTTTAAACTTTCAAAGCTTAAAAACTACATTTTAAGCTTTCGAAGCTTGTGTGTATGTTAGGGTTTGTAATCCCGTGCTATATTTAAAATCCCGGAATTTCGGGATTACATTTACCTATTCCCGGGATCCCGGGATTTTGAAATACCTGTTTTTGAAAGATTTTAACATATTATTTTAGAAAAATTTTAAGGAAATTAATAAGACATTTAAAGTATGTTTAGAAAAAACTTACAAATTTCAAGGAAGTTCTTTGGTTTGTTAATATTATACATACTTAATTATTAAATTATAAAGACGTTGTTTTTGTAGATATAATATACGTATGCAATTATTTTTGGTTATTCTTAAAATAGGTTTTGAGGAAGCAGAGCACATCCAAAATTTCATCCCCCAGACGACTTCTTATTTTTGTTGCAAAAAGTCCGGTCGCAGAAAAAACACGTTCTGATTCCACACTGGTAGGCTTAATAGTCATTAAAAAATCATACGCTCTTTGCAAAAAATCACCACGTGTTCCTCCATTTTCAAACAACACCATTTCCTTTAGAATTTTCATTGATAACGTCTCACATCGAGTTGATATGCTGGGCAAATGTGCTTTTTTTATAGTTTTATTAAGTTCGTCTGTGATTCTTTTGCTGTTTTTAAGAGCAAAAGAAATAGGTTCAGATGAAGAGTCAGAAGAATCAGAAACAATTTCGCAGGTGTCGCAGGAAGTGATTTTTCTTCTCGCTCCAATATCGGAAAATAATTGGTTAATGTTTTGTTTGTTTTTATTGGTGGTTCATCTCGTGTGTTTACTGAAATGGTAGTTGGTGTGAGGTTAATTTTATAGACGGAAAGTAAGTGCGTATGGAGACCTTTCGTTGAAGCACCTCCAATTTTTAAAATTTTTTTGCAGTCAGTAGACTTACACATTGCTGTTTGCCCTTTTTCTTCTCTTAAAAAATGTTTCCAAACAGCAGAATTACTTTTTTTGTCATATTCCAAGTACGAAGCCATTATAATTTAAGAAAATTTACTGTTAAAAAAACCAGCAATTTTATTTTTTATTAAAACTTGTACTTTAAAATAGTCACAAACAGATAACGTCTATTCGAGATAAAAATTGTCAGAAACTTGAATCAATGCGACTAAGCACCAAAAATTTTTAAGAATGTAATTGCAATCCAATTTCAATTGTTATAACAACTTTAATCCAATTATTCAAAAACATAACTGCAAGAATTTCGAAATTGTTAAGTTCGAATTTTAATGCAATCGAACGAAAAAAATAATTTAATTTAAAAATTTTCAACTGAAAACGATTTCAAAAAAAATCCCGGGATTAAATGCTTAATCCCGGGATTTCGGGATTGTTAAAAACCGGGGAATCCCGGGATTTCGGGATCCCAGGATCCCGGTATTCCCAACCCTAGTGTATGTACAAGACAAAACATCTTTTAAATAATTTATGTTTAAAAAATTTATACTTTTCATTTATACATAGTCATATTAACTATTGTAATATTGCCTGGGCAAACAATCATTTATCTTTCCTAAAAATTATTTATACAAAACAAAAGCAAGCAAGTAGATTAGTTTTGGGCGCAAGTAGATACGAAAGTGCCGAGCCGTTACTCAAGGAAATAAATGATATAAATGTATACAAACTAAATATATACCATAACTTGTTATTTATGTTTAAACTTCAAAATGAAATGATTCCAAAATATTTTTTTAAAAGTTTCACTCGAATTAATCATAAATATGAAACAAGACATTCAATGAGTAATTACTACATCCCACTAACATCACTCAAAAAATCTGACTTCTTGACTATATGCCGGGGACCACGCTGTGGAATTCGGTTCTTGACGAAAATATGAAAAAAATAAAATCTATTGCTACATTTAAAAGATCTATAAAAAAACACTTACTAAATTTAAACATTACGTACATTCTCTCATTTAAAAAAAAAATCGAAATAATTTTGTATTTTTAATTTTTTATGTACTTTATTTAATTTTAATATTGTATTGAATATGTATATGCATATGAAGCGAATTAAATTTTTTTTTTTATTGTCTTTAATATGTATACGAATATGTACAGATTTGTAATTTTTTATTTGTTATTTTATATTTTAACTTTATCTTAAATTTCTTCTTTTTTTAACTCTAAGTTCTTTTTTTAACTTTAAGTTCTTTTTTAACCTTCTAAAATTTCTAACCAAATTTTTTTTTTTTTTAAACTTATTAATTTCACTTTTTTATATAATATTAGAAAAATTTAATTGTATTTTTTTGTATCTCACAAAGGGGCTTGATGATAAGTCATTTTGACTACTACTTGCCCCAGTCAGCTTGTAATTATATATATTTGTTTAAATTTATAGGTAACATTGTGAAATGTGTAAAATGACGAAAATAAAATTAAAAAAAAAAAAAAAAACTTAAAAACTACATTTTAAGCTTTGAAAGCTTAAAATGTAGTTTTTAAGCTTTGAAAGCTTAAAATGTAGTTTTTAAGCTTTCAAAGCTTAAAAACTACATTTTAAGCTTTCAAAGCTTAAAAACTACATTTTAAGCTTTCAAAGCTTAAAAACTACATTTTAAGCTTTCAAAGCTTAAAAACTACATTTTAAGCTTTCAAAGCTTAAAAACTACATTTTAAGCTTTCAAAGCTTAAAAACTACATTTTAAGCTTTCAAAGCTTAAAAACTACATTTTAAGCTTTCAAAGCTTAAAAACTACATTTTAAGCTTTCAAAGCTTAAAAACTACATTTTAAGCTTTCAAAGCTTAAAAACTACATTTTAAGCTTTCAAAGCTTAAAAACTACATTTTAAGCTTTCAAAGCTTAAAAACTACATTTTAAGCTTTCAAAGCTTAAAAACTACATTTTAAGCTTTCAAAGCTTAAAAACTACATTTTAAGCTTTCAAAGCTTAAAAACTACATTTTAAGCTTTCAAAGCTTAAAAACTACATTTTAAGCTTTCAAAGCTTAAAAACTACATTTTAAGCTTTCAAAGCTTAAAAACTACATTTTAAGCTTTCAAAGCTTAAAAACTACATTTTAAGCTTTCAAAGCTTAAAAACTACATTTTAAGCTTTCAAAGCTTAAAAACTACATTTTAAGCTTTCAAAGCTTTCAAAGCTTTCAAAGCTTTCAAAGCTTAAAAACTACATTTTAAAATTTTCTTTTTTTTATCGCAAAAGCGTCATTTTGACCTACGCTAGAAAACTAACAAAAATATGAAAAAAAAAACAAGAACATGTAAATAAGAAATCGTAAGATGTAATTGAGAACATTAAAGTTGTAATGAGGAAAGGTTTATAATATAGAATTTAGATTTAAAAAAAGTTATTTATAAATGATTTATTTATAACAAGCCACATTATTCGTTAAAATTGTAAAAAAAAGTGTAGCTATCTTCATTACTGTGTAGCTATCTTCATTACTGATGTATTTATCTCTCGTAAAGTTAATTAGTTCTATAAAATTTTTCTCAAACAAGTTTTGGTATCTGTAAAAGTTAACAGTAAACACATACTTATATAGGTTATACATAGACCAAACAATGCTAATTTAATATAATATATCACTGAACCCTTCAAATTAGCACATAGCTTAATTAGGAACCCCTATGATGGCTACTTCATTTTTAGTAATTTTAACATATCATATTTCCTATTTTCCAGACACACTATTGTTACTCAAGCCATATGTTGGAATTGTTTCCAAATTCTATATAAGGTAACTTTATTAAGAGCCGTTTTAGTATCACTTGAGGAATTTTAGTTTCAAAACCGTTTCCCGAAAGTGAATCTCAGTTGTTTAGTTACAGCAAAGGTAATTACGATTCAATATCAAACTTTATTGCATCAATCAAATGGAATATTTTATTTCTGCATAAAACCGCGGATCAAATGTTTAATTTATCAATTTCTAACAATTGTACTGTTTGCGAATATTTCATCCCCAAGGTTAATAAAATAAATGTTGTGATGGTCACCAATGTCAACTGACAGTCACTTTCAATCCATGTTGATCTTTGGTCAATTTAAATGGCTTAAAACCACCTTTCCGATGAAGTTTGAATTTCCACTGCAAACTCAATTGTATACTGTCTTACATTTGACAGCTAAAGTGTGCGCCAGAGTCACCCAATTGTCAATTACCAACTCATCTTCTGTAATTTGATAGATATTATGACTTCTTTATTACTACTTTCATGTTATCAATTACATCTTGAAAAGATCAATCGAGCTCAAATACTTAAAAACAAAACAGTATCCAGTAAATAAAAAATAAAACCCACACTTCTTCAATTTAAAGATTTTAAATTTAATGAAGGAGTAGTCCTAATGCACAGAAACATACCAATACTTTGAATATGTATGCAGTGGGTTCCATTAGAAGCAAAATAAAAACTAAAATAAAAATCTTTTAGTTTTTGAGCGTTCTTTAAATATCATTCTGTAGAAGAAATCTAATTGGAGCATCTCTGAAAATGAAATAAGGTAGAAACCTTGTTTAAAAAGTTATGGAAAGATCATTTATAATACATATTTATATTCATGTTAAAAAAAAATGATAAATAGAACATATGTTATAGGAAAGATGTCTTTTGCAGTTAATTAAATGCTTACTGTTGCTCTCTACTCTGAAGATAAGCATAAACCCATAAGAGAAATGTCAACATAAGCATAAACCCATAAGAGAAATGTCAAGATAAGCATAAACCCATAAGAGAAATGTCAAGATAAGCATAAACCCATAAGAGAAATGTCAAGATAAGCATAAACCCATAAGAGAAATGTCAAGATAAGCATAGACCCATAAGAGAAATGTTAAGATAAGCATAAACCCATAAGAGAAATATCAAGATAAGCATAAACCCAAAAGAGAAATGCCTCCATATACAATATTTTTTATTAAAAAAAAAAACGAATCTTCTAACGCCTACAACGAATTGTATAATGAATGATATACGTAAAGATTTTGGTCTAAAATGGATTGTGTAATGGCGGTATCCGTAAAGATTTTGGTTTTGAAGGTTACGATATTGTAGGTATTACATAAACTTTAATTTGGATTCATTTATGCTATTTATATAGTTAAAGTTTTTTTAAACATAAACAAACATATTGTTACACAAACATTACATTTTCTGATGAGGAATTTACAAAAAAGTCCTAATTAGTAAAACTGTAACAAGAATTATATATATGTGGCTCAGAATTATATTCTGGCTCAAAACCCAGAGGTCCGAGATTCGATGCCAGCTCAAGCCAAATAAGCGACATTGGTACGGAAGGAGGTGTAAACTTCTTGTTAAATGCTTTCCCGCGGTGCTTTGTGATAAGACCGTAAGGACTTCTGGGAGCACCTAAAATAACTACAAAAAAAATATATATATATGTAAAAGAAGATTTATATACACTTTCTTGCTTAGATTAACTCATAACAATAGGTCCTCCTCTAGTGATATATTCTTTACGTCTCTATACTCTGTATTGAGACGTAAAGAAAACAAGACATAATTAATATAAATCATTTTTATTTAGATGCTTATAAGTTTACAATATTTTTTTTTTAATTACATTTTAGTGACGGAAGGTTTCCGCGTAGACCAGAGATCTTCAGGAATTTGTCTCAGAAATGTGCAACTTGCATAAAAACTTGATGAAATACAGGCAAGATCAAAATTGAATATTCTACACCATACAGTCACATCCTATGATGCTTCTAGAAAAAACAAAAAAAAAAACAATAACAAACCAAGCAATAAATAATAGAAAGAAAAAAAGTATAACTTATTAATACTTGATTGGTATGGTTATTTAATACTTGTTTGGTAGAATGAAATTGAAACAGCTTTAAAAAAGTCTTTTAATAATTTCAAATTCAAGTGTTATATAACATATAACTTAGTCATTATTTTTGGCGTCATCTCTTTTTTTATTATTATTATACTTTCCTAATTTGTAAAAAGAATCTACGACTTTAACAAATAAAAGAGCTTTTATTACAATCAATAAGCGTAATAAATAAATAATTTAATGATAATTGCCCGAATGTCTACAATTAATTATATGGCCTATAAAGTAAGTTATTAAAACGCCTTTCCTAGTGTCTGTCAATAAAAATAAAATATCTAAGGAAAATCTCCACTTTGCTTTTTGTCATTTTACACTTTATAAGTCGAAACAAAACAATCTAAAAGAACTTTAGACGCCATCAGGTCGCCGCCAAAACCAACATATGTGACCTCAGTTTTATTTACTTTAAATAAAAAGAAAGACGAATTATTAATTAATGACGACTTGTTGATTATTAATCTATTTTAGCAAAAGATTATTAGTATTCTTTGTAAACGATCAAAAAACGCATAAATCTTTTTTCTTAAACCCATTAATCTTTTTTTCTTAAACCCATTAACCTTTTTTCTTAGAATTCTTTTAACTTAAACCTTTTAATAGAATTACAAATTTTAATTGTTGGATGATTGTAGAGCACCATCAAAAATAAAACTCAGTATAATAAAATAAACTTTCAACAAAATTCATAAGATTTTAAAGAAGCTAAAATTAAAAGTTGAAAATAAATTTAAAAGTTGCATTTTTGAAGTAAATGAAATTTTTTTGTTGCAATTTCTTTCTACAACAAAAAAATTCCCAAAATTTTAAAAGATTTTTAAAAACGATGAACGTTCTGCATTACAACTCTAAACATCTAGTTTTTTTCAAATGAGACAAATCAAATTTAAATTAATTGAGGTGTTATTTAATCTAGAAAGAACAAAAGTAATAATAAAAAAATACCTTATAGTTGCCATGTCTACCTTATAGTTGCCATGTCTACCTTATAGTTGCCATGTCTACCTTATAGTTGCCATGTATACCTTATAGTTGCCTTGTCTTTTGGAAAAGCAAGAGAAGCTTTTAGATAAGCGAGAGAAGCAAAAGCATAATATTGTTTAAAGTTTTTTTTACTTTCTCTGGAGTGAATCTATTTGTTTAGAACTTTTGTTTTTGCAGAAAAAATCTATGGAAAGGCGAAAAAATAAGTTTTATAGAAAGTCTATACTTTTAGAGGCAGGGGTTGATTTAATTTTAAAATCCCACAGGCCTGAAAAAGAATTTTTGTACTTAAAATATTTTATAAAAAATAATAAAGGCTCACAACATTTAGTTAAGACGAACTTAAAGTAAAAGAGGTTGACACCTGGTTACATGGCACATATGCATTGACACACAGACATACATACCGCTTATATATATATATACATATATATGTTTTTTTATAAATAAAACTTCATATTTTTTACTACTATAAGTTTCATGCTAAATGCAATCATCAGGTATTTATACCTGATGATTGCATTTAGCATGAAACTTATAGTAGTAAAAAATATCTAGTTTTATTTTTAAAAAAATATATAAATACACCTCTGTTTTAATTTAATTCAATTTAATTTACTTTAATTCATAGAAATGTATATATATATATATATATATATATATATATATATATATATATATATATATATATATATATATATATATATATATATATATATATACATTTTATTTGTTCAAAACTCACCTTAAAACTTTTTTTTAAGACATAAAGGAAATATATAAAAATACATCTGCGCAATAAACAGATTTTGAAAAATGTAAAACGCTTGTCAATAAATGGTTCAGAGTTTAAAATAAGAAACTAAAATTGTTAAAACGTAATAACTTGATAACCAAATGTTGGCTAAGAACTTACTCTTATCATTATATAAAGAGACTACTACAAGGGATTTAAATTACAAACAGAAAAATAATGAAAGTGCAATACAAATTTATTAAACAATTTATGTACAAATATAAAAACAAAAATTTACGCTGACTAAAAAAAATAACAAGCACAATAAAAAATAAGAAAGAAAAGCAGTTTCTTATAAACTTCTTATATTCATTTATGTATAATACTATCTCTATTTCATTTATATGTATATATACGTATATACATACTTTTTATACAGGTCCATCTACTCTAAGTCAAGGGTTCATGTGTGTATGTGTATATTTCATATAAGAATATACTTGTATATGAAATATATATGTATACATATTTAATATACAAATATATATATATATATATATATATATATATATATATATATATATATATATATATATATATATATATATACGTATATGTATAAATGTATATATATAAATGTATATCACATTTACACTTTATGTAATACATCTACATGTAAGATTTCTACATTTATCTCTAATTCTAAGTTGATATGATTGATATTCATAGACGCATAAACAAGGTTATTAGGCAGCAATGAAAACCATCAGCCGTAAGTCTGCAACAACTAGGTAATGCATTCTCTCATATCATGTTAATAATATGTTTTTTTTAATCTTGTTTTTATAAAACATTTAATGAACAGAAAACTTCATTCTTTTTTTCTTTTGCCTTTGGTTGCAAAACCAAACGCGGACAACATTTTTAGATAAGTCTAATTTTTCAGCTATTGCGGCAATTTTATCGCTCGAAGGTCTGGGTTGCATTGCAAAGTATGCCTCAAGCGATCGTTTTTCGGCCGCACCAATAGAAGTGCGTTTTCTTTTTTTATCAGCATTTGGTAAAAATGCACTGTCTTTAGATTTCATACGGTTTGCACGTTCTGCCTCATCTAACCAAGCCGATAAAACAGGCTTTAAAGCCATCATGTTATTATGACTTAGCGTAAGAGATTCAAACCGACATATAGTAGACTGACTTAAGGATCCTACACCTGGAAGTTTTAAGTGTGCGAGAGCTGTTCCAACATCCGCTTGAGTAACTCCTAGTTTAATACGTCTTTGTTTAAAGCGTTCTGCAAACCATTCTAGTTCTCGTGGTGTACATTCAACCTCTTGGCCAACTTGAGCCGCTGCGGCTGCGGCTGCAGCTGCAGCTGCGGCAGCAGCAAAAGAATTATTGAAACTGCTAAAATTTGGATTGTTAAATGAAGTAGAAAATGAAGTTGACGATGGAGACAGTAAATGACTTGTTGAGTAATTGTTTGTGTTCGATGATATTGCTGTAGAATGATGCTCATAAGAGTTTTCATTCGCGTTCGGTTGAAGAGAAGCTGATATTTGATCTAAGATATCATGGGGATCGTATTGAGTAGGGTCTTGATTTGCATGAAGACTGTGTAGAAAAGCACTTGGTAACTTTGAACCACCGCTTTGTTTTGGCAAATATTTTGACATTGAGTCTATTTGAGATCCCAACAAATGGGAGTCGTCCATGTTGTCAAACATGTTTGAAACCTAAAACAACAACAACTTTGTTAAACTTTAATTTTAAAACTTTCTAGTTTTGTTTAAAAAATTGATAAAACAAATGTGTTTAAATTTTCTAAATATTTTAAACTAAAATTTTTATATATTTATAGAAGAAATTTAAAATATTAATAATATTAAAACATTAAAATGATAGAATTAAAAGTTACTCCGTATCCTTTAACATGAGAAAACATCGTTGGTAAATAGATCGTTAAGAAAAAAAATCAAAAAAAACGTGAGCGCATCTTGAGTATGAAGTTTGTTATTAAATGATTCGACTTAAAAGCGAAAGAGTTAGAGCAAGTTATTGGTTGCGCGTCGTCTTAAATCAATTGAAATTATATAAATTTTTAATGAAAGAACTTTTATTTGAATGTTTCTAGCTAGCGTTTTTCAAACGAACTCCTACCGAAGCGTTTAGCAAAAAAAAAAAAGCGTTAAAACAAAAAATTGCGTGGCTATACTATTTGAAAAAAAAAACACACACACAAAATATAAAGGAGATGAATTTAGCTTAAGTTTTAAACTAAACGTCGGCAAACTTTGGGCATATTTTCTTGGGCTACAAAAACAATGTTTAACAGCTTAAGGTTACAGACAACGCAAATATGCAACGCATTTTTGTTGTTGCAAGTTATAAATTTTGTTGTTGCAGTAAATAAAAGATCGGCAAACCGGTATACGAGAAATTAATTTATCACAATAGCTATAACCGTTCATTAAACGACACATAAAATATTGATGGACCTTTTTTCTTATCTTGTTAATAATATAAAGATGAGCTAACGATGAATTAATAAATATAAGTAAATAAATAAAATATATTTAAAGCAAATAAACCAACCTGAGATGCAAGATTGCTATGAGACATAGATCCATTGTGCAGCAGTGACGGTGGACCACGAGAACTGTTAAGTCCTCCTAAACTCTTTGATAAAAAATCCCTATCTAAGTTCTCAGCAGAAAATAAATGAGACATGACTTATTTCCAATTTAAAAAATTTTTTTTTTCTCACAACTCAATAAATTCATGAATTAGAGCGCGTTTCAAATTTGCAGCGCTCTTCAAAGTACTAGCTTTGAGAAAAATACAAACGAAAACTAGTACCACCTGCATCGATGAACATAGAAGCTCAAATAAATCTTTTAATGCGCATGCGCGCACTCCGCAGATGGCTTTTTCCGTTCAGATTGTATAACCAATCATGAATTTGACATATTGAAGTTTTTGAATTTGTAAATTCGTAAAGAAAACTTTTTTTCTTAAATTAAGAAGCAAAAAAGCTCGTCAAAGTATAATGAGATGTTATGATATAAAATCTACTAAAATTAGGGGCCCCATAAACCTTTAGAAAAACATAAACAATCTTTGGATTACGTTCTAAATGTGTTTTTTTTATTTTAACATACATATTCATAAATTGCTATTGGAAAAATGGGAGTGGTCAGCCAACTTTAGGAATCTTATGTTTTTAAAATTATTTTACAATATTAACTGATAATTTTTTATATGCGAAATAAAAAAATAAAAAAAAACGAAGCTTATAAGGAGCCTGCTTTATTATTTATTGGTTGCACACTTAACCTTAAAAAACGAAATTTAAAATAGGTACGTTAATTATTCAAAGAAACCGAATAAAGTTTATAATTAATGAAAAGAGGCATTAAAACATGAAAATAAATCTAAAAAAAAATTCTTTATTAATTTTGTCAGTATTTTCTTATAAATATGACGTAACTGTGGCTATTAAAAATCCTAGGAAAAACAATAAAAAATAAAACGTGGCAGAAAATGGTCATGGAAAAAAAAACGTGTTCTTCTTCTTTTAAAAGGTTTTAGGTGTATTGTTATTTCAAGCAAGAAACATATGTCTTAAAAAAGACCTCGTTTGTCCTAGTGTTGCCCTAGTGTGAAGCTCACCGATAAAATCAATGAAATGAAATGTCATTGTTAACAAAAACAAAATTTAGAAAAATTTTTAGTAAACAGTTTGAAAATCGCGCTTATACCTGACGAAAAAGAAAAAAAAAACACTCACATTGGATATAATAAATTTTTGAAATAAAAGAGTTGAAATAAAAAAAAAAAAAAAAAAAAAAAAAATAAACGGAGATAAAGATTTATGAACAAAAAAAATATAGCCACAAAATTAATTTAGAGATGAATAGAGAATAGATGCTCGAGAATTTTGAAGTTCAAAATATCTTAAATGAATTGAAAAAATCTACCACCTGCTTTTACGAAGAGTTTTCTCTAACAGCGATATTCACTTCATTCAACTATTCATTATTCAATCTCTTAAATACGGCGAACAATTAGGTTTGGTCGGGTTTAATTTAAAAGACCAACCGGTAAAACAAAACAAAAAAAGAAAGAAAAAAATGCAAGCGCACTTAAATAGTTAAAAGCTCATTTTTTAAATTAATATAAAATATTTAATAACACACAATCGGCATGGATGATATATATATATATATATATATATATATATATATATATATATATATATATATATATATATATATATATATATATATATATATATATAAACACACACATAAATATTTGTTTATGCTATATTTATAAATATAACTATAAATATAATAATTCAATAAAGTTCTAACAACATTCTCTTAGAAACTTTCCCTCTTACGACAACTCAAAAATTCTTTTTTCAAATTATATGCATGTATATTTCTTGTTCTGTTTCAAGGGGAAAAAGTAGATATTAATTTTTTTTTCAATATTAAATTTATTTTTATTTAGCTGTTTTAAAATAAAATAAAATAAAAAAAGTTTAATCTTAAATAACGGTTTTGAAATTTTTATTCTTACAAAATAAACATGTAAAAGCTCTCAATTTTTTTTTCTTATTTTTTATTTTTAAAATATTTCTTATAGTAACACAGCGCAGTAATTTTTTTAATTATTATTTTTTTTCCATATGAAAGGATAGGGGCAGAAAAATTCTTTTTACTTTGTAGCGATTAACAACCTTAAATAAAGTTAAATAACTCTCCTTAGTTTTGAAAGTGCGCATGTTTATATATATATATACATATATATATATATATATATATATATATATATATATATATATATATATATATATATATATATATATATATATATATATATATATATATATATATATATATATATATATATATATATATATATATATATATATATATATATATATATATATATATATATATATATATATATATATATATATATATATATATATATATATATATATATATATATATATATATATATATATATATATATATATGTATATATTTAAGGTTTATAGGCGCCAAAAAATAGAAGATGTTCATATTTTTTCTTGTGAAAGTTTTGTTTATATTCCCTCCCATTTTGTAGACAGAGTAATACTTAACTGATTAGCTGTCTATTTCTTAAAAAAAAGAAGTGAAAAAAGGAAAAAGAAAAAAAGTTACGATTGAAAAAATAAAAAAGAAAAGATTTTCATACTCTCAAAATAAATGCATTGAAAAGTAACAAAAAGAAAACTTGCAAATAAACTTTAATCGCACTCGCTCCAAATGAACTTGTATCCATCATTTGTCCAATATAAAATAGCTGTCACTATTCATGCTTTTTTTTTCAATCATATTAAAAACCTCTTCATAATGTTTTTAAAAAATCTTATAAAAGGAAGCGTTATAACGAGCAACAAGCACTTAGACCTTTCTCACAACCATCTCAGCCTTTGATCAAACTTTTATGTGGCATAAAAAAATTTATGAGTTTAAAAAGGCTGTTAACATTAAAAATAAACGAAGTAAAATTGAAAAACAAAGACTGACGTGTTTTTTTATTTATTTATGCATACCTCGAGTTGAAACTTATATGAAGAAATATAATATCAAATATTAAACACCATAAAAAAGAATGAAATATTTAGGAAGATTAAAATCACAGCTTTAATATTTTAATTTCAATAAAAAATAAAATGTAATAAAAAAAAAATGAAACGTAATGAAAATAAAGTGCCTTTAAAAAGAAAAAATTTATTTTTGACTTTTTAGTAGTTTTGTTTACGTATTTTTTCCGTTATAGTTACATCCTTTTTTTTTTCAAGCCCAACCTTTTTCATTTTTTAATATTCCTCAGAAAAATAGTTTAATAACAAGTAAATTAGCGCACAGGTAGTGTGCGGTTACAATTATGAGAGTTTTTTCTTGTCACTGATTTTTTGCTTGAAATTTTTTTACCAAAAACTGACAAACAGTCGGTTTGAAGGTATCTTTAAAGACGCCACAGTTCATTGTTCGATTATTATTATTCTTTCAACAATTTTTAGAGAGTAATGTTTATTGCTTATAACAACTTGTTCTTTTAAAACGCCAACTTGAAATTGGCGTTTTGAAAGAACAAGTTGTTTGTGTGGAGTCTATTATTTCTCATAGTTATAAAAAAATTTTAGAAAAAAAAGTAAAATGTTTAGAAATATTTAAAAATGTGAACCATGAAATGCGTGCTAAATCCCGCTAACTACGATAAAACGCGTTTAAAAAAAAAAATTTATTGCACCGATTATTCTAAAATTGGTTTTTCGCCTTCGCATTAAATACACTGTCTTTTAAAACATAAGCAACCAAACAAAAAAGTATATTTTTTCAACTTCAATATAGGAGCACTATAAAAGCGTCCGTTTAAGATGCGCTTTATATTTTGATATCTGCTTCAAAAATATTTCAGTTTTCTCTTTTCTTTTTTTTCTTTTTTGAAATACGCAAGATATAAAAGAAACAATTTTATTAAGTTATCAAAACAATAAGCAGTTAACTTTTGTTACATTTTTTTTGTTTAAAGTGAGTTGTTTAAACTAAGTAAGTGTGCTGTTATGGTAAAAAAAAACTGTATGATTTTAAGTAAACGAACCTGGTAAAATTAGGCAATTTTCACATCATGAGTTCGTTATAAATTCCAATGTAAAATCTAAAAAATAAAAATTACATGCTAACATAGAATATTTAAAGATTTTTTTCATTTGATATATAATAATTGATAGTTTGTATTGATAATATTATTCTTAGAGGATATTTTTATGAGCACGAGGGACCAACTTTTTCTCAAGAATAAAATGATAAGTAAATTGATCCGTAATACCATTTATTAGATGTGTTATGTCAATAGGGTTATGAGTTTTTTTCAACCCCATACTCCTGTACTGTAGTTTGATGAAATTTTACCTAAAAACCACGAAATGAACTATTATTTGCATATCTTTTGAAAAAATTCACCCCGCCATTGAAAAACCGATTTTTAACTACGCAAACCGGTTTTTATTGTCGTCATCATTAAAATTTATTTAAATATATTTAAATATTTTAATGAGTATATATTTCTCAGTCAATGTATGTGCATCTTAAAAATTGTCTCAAAGATTTTATATTTAAAAAAGTACTCATGGCGTACTTTATAACAGGCCGATTCACCGTGTGGATGACGTCATAAACTAGAGGCGAGTTATTTTAAACAAAAAACACGGAAAAAATAACCTGAATTAAATTTAAAAATTATTTTTTAAGAAATAAATAAAAGTAAACAACAAAATGTATCACAAATATATTTAAAAATAGTTTTTAAAAAAAATTTAAAAAAACTTTTTTCTTTTATTCTATTATAGTTATAATATGCAGTATAACTATTTAAATTTAACAGTTCAATTTAACAGAAAACAGTTGCTGTTAACCTTTGTTATTTAACGCTAAGTTTTAAATAATTTTGTTTTGGTTCTACTTCAGACCTTGTAGAATATAAATTACAACAGTTGAGAAAATGTTGGAAAGTGTAACTATATGGTTTCTGTTCAATTTTAATTAATAGATTTTGATACAAGCATCATTAGATTGCACAAAGAAGATATGCATGTATTATCAGCTACATCATGATACATAATATAAGAATATATATTACCCATTGACATACTAAATCACCAGGTACAGTTAGTCCCCCATGATTAATTTTCTCGTTAGAATCTCTAAATTTCTCATAATAAAAATAATAGTCATCTAAATCTTGGTCATTTCGAACATTATAACCAGTTATGTAAATTAGACTCATTTTGACATCTATAGATCATAAGTTTTCTAATTCTGGTAACTTATCAAATAACAAACATTTTTCTTCATTTAAGTAAAAACTACATCTTTCACAAGAATGTCATGATGTAGTAAAATCAAGATCAACACCATATTTTTCTAACTGCAAAAGTAGTTTTGTTTTTATGATCCCACTTTCTCTAGTATTTGTTGTACAGTGATAAAATATGTACCTCCTTATCCTTGTCTCAGTTGTCCAAACTGCATTTCGATTGTAAATGTTCCAAACAAAACTTATGACTTGTAGACAAGAGGAACTTTCACAACTCCTCAAGACCATTTCAAGTATGATAGATAGTTTTAAAAGTATCATTAGTGAAGCTTTTAAAACGAACTATTTGAGAAGAGCACATTTGCTTAGCCATGTTTCCAAATTCTAACAGCTTTCAAAGATTAAAATCATTAGAAGAGAAATTCGCAGCACGATTTGGATCACGCATTTGCATAAAGGCTATGAACATTAACAAATTCTCCAAAATTCAATTATTATTGAAAAGAAAAGAAATAGTATCATCAATATCTTTTAACTCTGGGTGACATTTAAAGCACCAACTGTTTCTTTGCAAAACACTTTCAGACAAGTTAAAACTCTAAGCCCTTCAATTGACTTTGGAAACACAGCAACTTCCGTAAGTTTAGACATTTTAATCATTTGATTTGATTCTAATTTATGCAATGCTACAATTTGAGACCTTTTAGCAACTTTTTTTTCCTTATAAACAAAAATTCAAGTTCCTGCAACCTTTCAGTGATCCAATTATTACGAATATTTTTAAAAAAGTTGCACAAAATCATACAAAAGATATATATTATCTTTCGTTTGCCAAAGTACGCCATCTGTCTCAAATTTCTTGAAAATGACTTGATTTACCCTGTTACCATCACAAATTATAGAATTAACATAGCCACCTGCTTCTTTTATCGTAGATAAAAGAAAAGTAGTTTGTTCAAAAAGAAAATTTGAATCGATTTCACGCATAGGAAGCATTTTACATAAAAATTTAGGCCCACCAAACAAAGTAATTACCATAAAACCTAAAACAGTATTCGCAAGAACATTTGGATAATTAACTGCTTTTACAAAAACTGTTTCCCCATGGTACAGCAACATAGTCTTAACATAAACTTCATCTAATAGAAGAATGCAATTTTTATGTCTAATGTTTGTTAAGTTTGAAAAAATTTTTTGTAGATAAATATCCTCATGATAGATTTTATTTTTGATTTTAGTCTTATTAATGTTGTAATCCTAGAGAGTTTAAAACTATCTCGGAGACGATTATATGTAGCATGTGACATTGCAAAGTACTCAAATGCTTTTTTTATCTGTAACACGTTTATTGCTCATTGAAAAATGTTGCTGTTGAATAATTTTTTTTTTTACTGCTTATCTTATATGAAATTAAAAATCGAACTGCTTCTTTAATATGCGACCATCTATTCAATATGGTAATTCTGTTCTGTGAGAGTGTTTTTATTAAACGTTTGACTCCAAAGTGAAAAGATTTATACTGAAAATTCTTATTTATTTTTAGAACAAATAATGGAACACCTGTGTTATGAACGAACTCTAACGATTGAATCAAAACTTAATTTTCTGTTTTAGTATTAAATATATTAATTTCATTAAATTTATAGTTTCCTATGTTTATATTCAAATCATTAAAAGATTTTATAACAGCTTTTAAACTAAAAGCAGACAACTCGTCAGGTTGAACATTTCTAGTTTCTAAGTGTGATCTTGAAGTTGTTTTGGTACAACCAGATGGTTTAGGTAATAAATTTGGTTTTACACACTTAAACACAGATTGAGAATCACAAGGTCTTTCTTTGCTATAATATTTTTTCAAAACGTATTCAACAGGGCAGTGCCTTTCACAAACAACGGTGCCTTTCTTTTCTGGTATGTTGTCTCTTGGTATAAAGGTCAACCACTTTTTTCTTTCTTCTGGTGTTCGAGGAAGACGAAAAGTTATTTCTTTAGAGTTTTTATCATTGTTTCCGTTGCAATGCGTGACACAGCATTTACGGCCAATTTTTATTTTAAGTAAAATAAAAATTTAAAAATTGACTAACTAATTTAGCAAGCACTTCAACTTAGTGTTACAAAATGAATATAGGAAATACAAAATGTTCGCTTTAGTTAATGACGTCAACAGCACGGTGAAAAGGTCTGTTACAATGTACGCTACGTATCAAGTTCATAATTGTAATTAATAATATTTATATGAAACAAAGTTATAATGCAAGATAATAATTGTTATTATTATAGTGCCGTTTAGTTCCTTGTTTAAATTTCATACTGAATACATTGGCTTGTGTAATTTAGTTGTAAATCATGGTGATTTTGTAGTTAAGTACATATAAGTTTTTACTTGAGTACTTATTTAACAATTGTTAAATAAATTAGAGTTATGTAAGTTCAAAAAAGCATTAAATTACACAAAAACTAGCAAATGTAGGTTTAGACAGAAAGTCGGTCTAATCCTATACATTTATACGCTTTGTTAAAAAGTTAAAAAGAAAAACGTTGGTTAATCTTCCGTGTTTTATACTGAGTGTTTGAGATGGACGTTTAAGAGTTATCATAAGAACGTTTGCAGTGAACATTAAGCAAACGTTTGCTGTTTGTTATTTGAACATTCATATTGAACATTCAACTGTAAATTGGAGTTCACAAAAGTTGTTTCAGGAAACGTTTGCAGCGAAGGTTACGCGAACCCAAAAAAACGTTGATTGAACGTTAATTTTTAATTGTGTATATGCTTTCCAGAACATTTACAGAACGTTCTTAGAACGTGCTTGAACGTTCGCATCGTTTGTCAAACGTGCTTGAACGTTTTGTGTTAGCTGGGGTATGATTAAAACATTAAATTGATTAAAAGTTATCATTCAATATATTAACCAAGTAATTAAATTTCAGTTTGAAAGACGGAAACTATAAAACAACTTAGATTCATATAATTTAGATTAAAGACAAAACGTAAAATGACTCTTGGTTCAAAGTATCTGGTATAATGTTGAAAAATGAAAAAGAAAGAATAAAAAAAGAAGATGGTGGTATTTAACATTTTTGTGCAAAAAAGAAAGCAGCAAGAACAAGTGCAGTTAAATGTCGAGAAGATATGATAAAAGTCGCAAGTCAAAGCAAATTTCCAATAATCTTTGAAAGAAAATTTTTGCAGGTTGTTCCTAACAGTACAAAACAAAAGAGAATTCGTTTTGCTGTTTTTGTGAATATTGATGGTGATTTAAAACTTCTTGGCATTCCGCCAATGGAACACGGTATTGGAAAATTTCATCATGATACTTTATTAAACATTTTTGATGAGTTCAATCTAAGAACTTATATAATGAGTCTGTGCATTGGCAAAACGGCAATTAATACTGGAAAATATTCCGGCACAAAATTAGGTTCTGTCTAACACACTTTCAATTGCATTACAGCTTGCATGTTGAAAACATGTTTACGAGCTTCACTGTGAACATTTTTGGAAAAAGTTTCAGATTGGTATAACTTATGCTTCGGAAAATCTGATATTCAATGTTTTTTTTAAGCCAATTAAAACGCAACAAAAAAATTTATGGATAAATTAAAGTTCAAAAAGTTTGACAAAGTTGCAGTTAAAAGGACGTATCGTGAAAAACATATTAAAGAAACTGTTCAATTTTGCAGACATGCACTTGCCAATTTCCAACAAATGACTACAAAGGCTAGTAAAACTTACACTTGCCTATTTATGTTCAGATATACGCTTTAATGTTTATGCTCCGGGATCAGTTTTGCATATACGTTTTATGTCAAAGTCTATATATTATCTTAAAATTTAAGTTTTAGATAATCACTTACCCTACCGATTGACGGCTAGTTGAAAAAATCAGTAGAATGGCTGAATTTATTTCTATATTTTATAATGCGTGGATTGTGCGTTTCTCTTTAGCTACCTCTGCACTTTTTCAAGACATAAAAATATACTGGTAAAAGCGTTAGGTAGAACCTTATTATACAGGAGCTAATGATTTACTAGATGGAATTGAAGGAATAATCAAATTAATGAAGAAACATGCGTGGTATATGGACAAACCTTGATTCTATAATATCTTGCAGATATGGAACTCAAAGATGATGAGAAATAAAAAGTTGCAAAAGTTCTTTTCTCACAACCTGTTTCTACACACTATGAGAAGTCTGAAAATTCATTCCTTTCCGAAAGATCTAGACTGCAGCCAGGAGAAACTGCGTAGCTTGTCATTCTTGGTTGATAGAAATTCATGGTTTATTTTTAGTTTGCTAAATTTGAGTAAAAACGATGATAAATCTTGGATGAACTGTCCTTCATATTTCTGGGGTTTTTCCGACCAATTTAAAACTTTCATTGAATTGGTTATATATGTAGTCAACGATTGCTTTGAACTTGCCATAGAACTTGTATCAGAGTTTGGTAATTCTGTTCACAATGAAGAGGATAAACAAGATATAATATTGGCCGTTCAGCAAGTAAGTATCAAACAACAAAGAATTGCAAAAAAAAGAAGGGCACCTACAAAGCATAGTTTGGAGAATATTTATTCGATTTTTCACGAAAAACAAGATGAAAAGTTTGTTTAGTTATAGATTTACAAACCGTTTTTGAAGAAATTTTTTTTTGATTGATTTATCATTGTTAACCTTAACAAAATAAATCAATCAAGAAAAAAATTTTGTCGTGTTATATTTTTCTTAGCTAAAAATTTTTTTATTTTTATTTTGACTATCCCAGTTACTTGAAATTGAGCAAAACAAATTGTTGCATTAAAATATATATTTTGTAGCGTCTATATGAAAATTCAGTCGAACTTCATGTTAAACTAGGACTTCAAGACAGGTAGTACATAAACATTCTGTAAAAAAAAAAAAAAATTGGTGTGTGTGTGGTGACAGGGGGGGGGGAGGGATGGAGGGTGAAACAAACACTTTTCCGCTCACCGTTAGCCTTCCTATAGAGGTCCCAATATAAGAAATTATTTTTTAAATTGAATTTTTGCTTAAATTTATCTCCGTAAATAAGAGTTCGATAAAATTTGGTACGGAAAGTTTGAGAGATAAAGAAATTGATACATCCATAAAATTACCAAAAATTTCGTTTCGCCCATTTTTTCTGGTTCAAATCAATGCACTTTTTGAAAAACTTAATTTTCCTACTAATTTCAAATTAATATTTAGGCCTTTTAGAGTTCATAGAAAAAAAATGGTGATTTATTACAATGTTTAAGGCCCCGCTTTTTGGTTAAAAAAATGGGGGTTTCGGGGCACAAATTGTAAAAGCGGGGGACCTCAAAAACGAGTTTCAAAGTTTTTTTTTCAGCTTAAAAATGTTTTTACCCAACCGGTCAATTAAGCCATGTGGTTTGGATTTAATTTGAAAAATTTGTTGAAAAATGATGCACCCTTCTGTATACCTTAATAAGGTGTACCTTGTCTTAAATTTTTGTTCCAGTTTTAACAAAATATTGAATTTTATACTCAGTGTCGTTTGTTTTTCTAAAACTTGCAGATAATAACAAATTCGCCTCTAAATAGAAAATTTTACTAAAACATAATCATTTGGCTTTATTTCCTCTCAGTCAATATTTTCCTTAAGACACGAAATAAAAATACAATTTTTGAAACTTTTGACTCTTTCTTTATAATCGTCAAAAAATTTACTAAATTAAATGAACAAAAAACATCTTTTATAGGTTGTTAGTTAAATTCATTATATGTAATCTTGTTTCCGTGTTAAGTAAGTTCGATGAAGATTTTCTTTTTAATTTAAAAGTTTCAAAATTACCACCTGTTTATTAATAAACAAAACTAAAGAAAATATATTTGGCTTTTTTCTTAATTATTTTAACGCATAACGGCTCATAATCTGCCTTAAAAATAATAAGATCGTTATTACATAATAAAAGGTTATGAGCTCAACAAGACAGATTATGAGTCGAATAATATTTGAGGAACACTTTAGCACAGTGGTCTATATTAATGCAAGACAAAAAAAAAATTTGAGTGAGAAAACATCTTAAGAAACTTGACTATTATTTTCTTACAGTAATTTAAAGTTAATTACAACAAAAAGTTGTTCATTTTTAAAATTTCAAAATAAATAGAGTGCAACTCTAACCTTTTGTTAATTCAAAAGCTTTATTACATTTTTTAGCCATCAAAAGGTGAAGTTTTTAACTTATACATTGGAACAAAAAATAAAAAAATAAAAAAGATAAAAAGTGACAAAAGTTTGTCAAGGGGCTATCCATATATGATATGAGCGATTTTTCTCAATTTTTCAAGCCCCTCCCCTCCTTTACCAATTTTTGACCAACCCTCTCCCCTTCCCTTATATATGATGTCCGTTTTTGTAACCCCACTCCCGACCCCCCACCCAACATACACATCTTTTAAAATAACATTAAAAATATCCGTAAACACCATTGATTTTTTCTGGTTAAATTATAAATTTATACAATAGTAGATCCGAGCAAATTATTTTATAGAACAGTTGATGTCTTATATAAACAAATAATCAAAATAAGCAAACTTTATTGTATACCTTTAATATAAATTCACTCACTCATCATCTTCTCATGGTTTGCTGAAACAATAGATAGCGAATGCTATCCGCAAACTAAAATGTCATCGTCCTTTTGAGGTATAATCAGATCCGTTGCGTCAACTTCATTTTCATTTAACCATTCAGCATTCATTCATTCATTCTGAATTCTTCTGCAGGGCAACAACTTTCATAATTCTGTCTTACGCTAGGCAGCAATGCGAACTGGTCGGATCCTTTTGATATGAGGAAGTGTTAAAGCGGAAGAATGGATAGAAACGTGCTTTTTCAGCATAGCTTGAGAGGCAAAGTAGATATTGCACTTTTTAAAGATTGACTTGTGCGAAGATGATGGGCAATCCGACGTTAATCTTGTAATAAAAAGTTCCTTGACTCTAGCTCTGATTGCTCTGGATTAATATACTCTGCAACGGTTGAATAAACGTCAATCTTTAGAGCAGACCAAATATCTGCTAAAACCTGTCCGGCAAAACCAAAGTTCTTTTTTTCTAAATCTTCATCTATTGCCTGATTTAAAAAGATATAATGGTTATAATGTTATTTTATGTTAAAAATTATTTTATTTTTTTTAACTTTTGTCAATGAATATATGTAACTACCTTCAGAATCAAAATGAGTTCCGTAATGCTCGTGTGGAAGAATCACCCCAGATAATTCTCTAATTATATGTGTGATTCGTATGTGTTATTCGTTGCTCAGCTCGGTTAAATGCATTGCATCCCGGAGTGTTAGTCATGATAAAAAGAGCATCGAGGTTATTCTTCAAAAAATGGTGAGTTCCGATTTCAATTACTTTCTCGTAATTGAAATCGGAATTGTTTTTCGTCGGGTCCCCCATCGACATTAAAAACAACGATAAGCTTAACCGTATTAGTTTGAGAAACTTTGGTAATAGAGTCAAATTCTTTGATATCCATGAACCGCTGAAAGTCTAATTCATGAGCAAAAGCGGTTGAGGATGCGTGTTTTCCTGATTGAATAGCAATGTAAGTAGGTCCAGAATACGTAACAGCATCTGTTTATCCGAGACCATGTTTTTTGATAATAAATCCAGCGTATACAGATGATATAAGCTTGTGTTTAGCAACCACAACCCAATCGTCGCACAGTGAGTCAAAATCCATAAAAAACGGCAAAAAAAAACCCATAAAAAAAGTATTGCTGGAAATTAATTAATTTAATTATAATGTTACTAAATACCACTAAAAGTCAATAATTAACTTTTTTGTGAACAATTTTCAACATTTCACCAATTTATACGCCTTTTTCCGAGACTTATTTATTTAATTTTATTTATCGGAAAACTCGTTCAAAAAAATCTAGCTTTTGTGTCACTCTTTTAAGATTGACATGGGTAAAAACAGTTCAAAATTTAATTTGAAGTCATAGGTTTAAGATGTTTGGCAACTACTAACAACATTTTTGACAATAAATTTTGTTTTTAGTTTTTCATTACTGAGATCTCAAAAATGTGTCATAAATTGATTTTTTTAAATTAGTTTAATTATGAGTTTAGTTTAAAAACTAAACAATTCCACTAGATTCCATGGTAGTTTTAATATTTCCCCATTAATAGGTATATATAAAAGCAGAAAAAATAAAAATCATTTGCCCAAACTTTCCCCAATTAAAATAAGACCTTTCAAATACTTCGGTTTTTTTGTGTTTTTTTTTTCGTTTTTAATTAAAACTTGCCATTAAAGTAGCGAATATTAGTTCATTGCTTTCATTCATTACACAAATTATACATTTAGTTCCTATTAGTAAAAAAACTCATGCTCATGCAGATGGTGCTAATTATCAAACCTCAAAAACCAATATATGCAACGTTTGATGGCATAGTGCATGTTTTAAAATTAAAACTTGTGTATAAAATAACTTAAAATAGTTCATTGCTTACATTCAACACGAAAAGAAAACATTTAGTTCCTATAATTCAAGAGTTAGGAATTAATCATGATAACTTACTCGAGGCACTTCTACGTGAGTTTTGTAGACTGGAGGGTCTATACTATGAAAGTATTGAAAAACCTGAAATGATAAATCTAAAGAAAACTCTAATAATATTTAAATGTAAATTCCGATCAAAGTTGCGGAAGTATGCAAGAACCTTCTCTAGACTTTTAGAACACGAGCGAACTTGGTTGAACAAAGATATTACTGTTAACAAAAAAAAATGTTGCATCAGGTTCAGGTAGAAAGTGCAAGAACTGGGAAGATTTAGGTGATAGAAGCAGAAGATCTAAGGTATTAATAAATAAATTAAATTCAACCCTGTTAAAAAAATAGTTTACAAGCTTAAATATTAAATATTATCTTGTTTAAGGTTGCCAAATTGGCTGAACATCCTGCTGAAGCATTGGCATTAGCTTCAATAAAAAAGCCACTAGAGATCCTAGCAAAAAAGACTTCGTTGATCTTGTGAAAAGTGCTACAAACTCTGAAAAAGATAAAATCAAAAAGATAATTTTTCCGATAAAAATGAAAACCGAAGATGCCTTGAGCTTAAAAATTCAGTGTGACCTTTCTGATGAACAGTATCAAATTATTAGAAATTCATCGATAATACATAATGCAGATATTTATCCTTCACTTCATGAAATTAAGAATGAGAGACACAAATGTTATCCTGAGGGTTTAATTGTGACAGAAACATCTGCTTCAACTTCTCTACAGGGTATGTTTAATCATACTCTGACAAGGATATTAACTTTTACGGAATGCCAAGACTCTATGAGAATGTTTGCTGAAATTGGGGGGAGGTTTAAAGGTCTACTTCATTTTAAAGGTGGTTTTGAGGGTGCCTCCAGTCAAATTGTCTATAAACAAAAATACACTGATACAAATATTGATGAAGCCCAAGTTAATGAACAAAGTCTTTTCCAGACAGCTGTTGTTCCACTTAAATTAACCATCATGAACAAAAATGTATGGTTAAATAAAAAGCCCTCTAGTACACATTACTGTAGACCCCTCCATCTCTAATATCAAAAAGAAACGGAAGAATTGATAAGAAAAAAAAAGCAGAATTAAATAGACTAGTCAAGTTTGAAGTAAAGTTAGAAGTAGAGGAAGGCAAACCGGATACGACTATCACATTTAAGTTCAAACTAGATTTAACCATGTTTGATGGTAAAGTGGTTAATGTCCTCACTAACACTCTGTCCTCGCAATCATGTAATGTTTGCGGAGCTAAGCCCAGTGAACTTAATAACCCAGCATTGGTCAGATCTAAACCAATCAATGAAAAAGCTTTATCTTTGGGTCTTTCTACTCTGCATTGCTGGCTCAGATGTTTTGAATATATTTTACATTTAGGATATAAATTAGACATTAAAAAATACTTTGCCAAATCCCCTGCTGAAAAAGCATTAGTAAAAAGTAAAAAAACGTGCCACTTAGCAGCAACTCTGACTTACATAGAGCGATCGCGATTGGGTGGAATGGTTTATTAAATCGGTTTAATATGCTAGAAACTGGAATTTTAACTGCGCTTTGGGATAAAATTCTTCAGAGAGTGAACAAAGCTAGCAAGCTTCTGCAGAGTTCAACACTGAATGTAAATACAGCTGCATTTCTATTGGATTCCTTGAAAGATTTTATAGAATTACACCGCACAGAATTCAGCCTATTTGAGGAGCAAGGCATAATTTAAGTAAAATAAAGATTTATAAAGAAGATAGTTACAGAAAGAAGAAAAGGAAAGTTCGGTTCGACGAATGATTAGTCAAGGATGAATGCTCTGGGGACTCGGGTCAGTCAAAATTCATAAGAGATTTATTTATCCCCATTCTCGACAAACTTTATAATTAATTATGTAAATTTATGTAAACCAATTATAATTAATTATGTAAATTTTTGCTTTACGGAAACCGTGCCATTGGGGTAAAGTGGGACTAGTGTGAGTAGAAGTGGGTCAAATAAATTTAAAACAACATTTTAACACAAATTATTAAATAGAAACTGATAAAATCACCGAATCGGCATAAAAATGTTTAAGAGCTTTCACCAATCGAATTAATCAAATGGCGATGGGAAGAAGCGGGCATAAATATTTATTTTTTCTGTCTCACTTCACCCCAATGTAAACACTTTTTCAAGGTACATTTCAAAATTAGGGCTTCTTGCGCACGCAGGGAAAGTAGCAATATCTGCTAAATAGAAGGGAAGAGATTTAATTCTTTTCCATTAAATAACAGTATTTACGCACCACTGTTGTTTTACGAAAAAGTCGTATTGTAAAACGAGTTCAATTTATTAATATATTATAATAGTATTATTATTCAAATATGCGATAAGCACAAAGAAGATTGTAGATCACAGCTAGAGTTGCTCGAGTCCGTTTTGTTTGATAAGTTACTCCAAGAGAGCGAGACTTCGATCAACTCGCTATTTATACAAATTCCCAAGGGGGACATTAATTATTATATGTAAACAGCCAATCCAAATGATTTACGTGTATTACGATTTGATTTGCGCAACAACCACTCCTAATTAGAAATTTCAGGCTGTCCCACTTCTCCCGAGTACCACTTCTCCCCACTCTCCATTAGATTTTATCGTGGATTAGCCCAAAACACATTAAGGTAACTTGTATATCAACATGCATGTGCTTTAATAGGAACGATGTAGGCTGCTTTTTGATAAATTTAAAATGTTTAATACATGGCACAATTTTGATTCATAGCAAGTTGAGTCAGGTATTACTTCTGTTCATAAATGAAAAAAAATAAATAAATGAATAGTAGCCAGCAATATCAAACAAAATTCAAAAGTATCTTCAAAAGAGCATTAGCAGATTGTTACTGTGTGTGCATGATTAAATGCTTTCGGAAACCACTTACCACCATTTTTGATAATTTTCCACAAAAAATCGTACCAAGAATAGTATATAGTGAACCACCAGGAACAGAGGGAACTTAAAATTGTAACAAATTATGTGAGATACAGGAAAGATTCTCCTAGACTTATTCTTTTTGATAACCATGAACTACATCTAACAATTGAATTAGTTACTTTTTGTCAAGATAATAAAACTCATGTTTTGACTATTCCACCTCATACGTCTCAAAAACTATAACTTTTGAACCGCATAATAATTTGGATAATGAAATTATTATATAAAACATCATGTGATAATTGGATGGTCTCTCATTGGGCTTCAATTAACTACAAATGAATTAGCCTTGACTATAGAAATGCAAAGTCTTGTGAAAAGTATTGAGTGTATTGCATGGCCGTCTGTACTAACAGACCTCGTAAACGTGTTAATCGGGGCCTGGGGGCCATCAAAAAACAACAACAACTAAAGAAAAGTTTATGATTGCATGAACTTTTGCTCATAAAAAACCATTTACATTTAGTATGCATGAACTAAGCTAATTTTTTTTTATCTTACTAAATAAATAAGACCAATTTATAAATAACAAGTTGACACAAAAATAAAAATAAAGCATTCCCTAGCTATAAAGCTTTATCTACAAAAACTAAACCTAGTAAAACATTCCCTAATTCATAAGGTGCTAAAAATCATACAAAATCACATAATCATTGATTGAACATATACATAGAAAATATAGGCAATATATCAAGGTTGCTACACACAAAAAAAAAACCTAAGTATATTTTAAAGTGCAAAAACATAAATTGAATATTTTTAGTCAAAGTGTAAGTAACAATTTTTAAAAAAACTCCCAAGCTATAAATTAAAGTTACATTTTTTACCAAAATCACATAATAAGTAGAAAATACACAAAACATGTATGTAACATAAAAGTTGTTAAAAAATCGATAGGTTTACTTTGAAAGTTTCAAAGTCTTTTGTTGTGGCTCTTTAGACGACCTTGGTGCATATAAATTAACATAGTTTTTAAAAAATGTTTGAAAGTGAAATAGGATGTTTTCTTTCCATAGTAAAGTTAAAAGACTCCGATATCAACATTAGTACATTGCAGAGTGACTTTCGGCAGACTTTGCTAACAATTTCATGAAATAATATACAAGAGGAAATAGTCCACTGACAAACATTGTCACTCGGTATCTTCAAACATCCACGATTTATTTCTGCAGTATAATCACCAAATTCTCCTTAGTAAAATTTAGCTTCTTCTTGCTCTTCCACTTCGTTTCGCACAATATATCCAGCAATATATACTAATCCTGCTTTTTTATCTATTTGCAAACTCTCAAATTTCTAACTCAGGCAAATTGTCAAATATTATCAATAGCATTACTGCTAAGAAAGTATCCACATTTTTGGCAGTTATGTCTACTTTCTCCAGATAAATAATCAAATCTATACCAATATGGAGACTTAATTTTGCTCTTTGAATTTTAACTTTTTCTATGACATTTTGCACATTAATAAAATATGCGCCTCCAGATCCTAGTCGAAGTTTTCCAAACATTTTTTCTAGTGGGTCAGTTGTAAATTTTCCCAGTACTAAATACTTAAAAAAATGTTGTAACAAAAATTTAGTAATGGCTACTAAAACACGACACGTATGAGCTAAAGCTGCACCTGTATTTCTGGTCAACTGAAATTGTCTGTTTCCCTGATACTAAAGATACTAGACCAGAATGCATATTTCGTTTTTCCATCGAACAGATTTAAGTAAATGCACAAATTCATATAACAAGAACATACTGTCTTTAGTCAACCATGGATCAACACAATCAATTTTTAAATAGTGCTTAGTTTACTCGATTATTGTCGCATATTAGGGCTACAGGTACCCCTCCAGCGCTCTTTATTTCTTCTAAGACAAATTGAGTTATTTCGAAAAGAAATTCATAATCAAGCTGGCAAACTGGTAAAATTCTGCACAGATATTGCGGTCCCGTATAAAGTGACACTAACATAAAACTTAAAACAGATGTTGCTAAAAAGTCTGGTTTATTTACTGCTTTACCAAAGACTGAGCCAGCATGAATATTAAGCGATGATTTAACATAGACTTCATCAATTAAAAGTATACACTTTTTTTGCATTTCATTGTCAAGCTTTGAAAAAACTGAGTTTAAAAATTCTATATCTTCTATTGCAGAATTCAGTTTTAAAGTTAGCTTTGTTAAGAGGGAAATACTTGGAAGTTCAAAATCTTCCCTTAATCTTTCATTTAATGATCTTGAAATCGTAAAATCAAATGCTCCAACAATAGTTTCTGTGCTGTATTTTTTCTTCCCAATTGTAGTAGAGCTCATGTCACAGATGAGTTGCAAAAGATTCATAATTTTTCTGCCTTTTGTTAAGTTATTCAAAAAATTAATAACTTCTTGTAATTTCGAGCAAGAATCAATTATGAAAATCCTATTTCGAGATAGAGATGCAATTTTATACTTAACTCCACAAAAGTATCCTCAAAAGTAAGATCATTCTTAATCTTAAGCATAAATCTGACAATCAAAGAGTTTTCTTTAAAGTCTGTTGACTGAATGATTAGCAAATGTTCACCAGCAAAATACCAAGTTACATCAACTACACCAAAATCAATTTCTTTATTTTGTAGCTTCTAGTGTAATGATTTAAAACATGAAATCTTATCAGCAGCTAAAAACATATCAAGTTCATCGGCTATAATGTTCCGGACAGATGAAGATGCTTTAAAAGTTGTTCTTAATGGTGGTGGAAAAGTAGGTATCAAACTAGGCTTGACACATGTGAAAACTAATGGAGGATCGCGAGGCCTTTTATGGCCAAATTTGGTAATTGTTGGATATCCAGGTGGGAAGTGTCTTTCGCAAACAACTGTATCTCGGCTGTCAGGTACATTATCTCGTGGAATGGTATTCATCCAATGATTATATTATTCTTTTTCAGAAGGAAGCCGAAAAACGTTTTCTTTATTTTGCTTATTGTAATTATCATTACAGTTAGTCACGCAACATTCTAGATAGATTTTAGATTCAAACGAGATAATGTTTTACTTAATTTAAAAATTAACCAAGATGTTGCTAGAACTTACAAGATAAGCTTAAGAGTATCAGATTAGCCCCGGGCCCCGATTAACGTGTTTACGAGGCCTGTTAGTACAGACGGCCATGGTATATTAACATATTGAAACTATTAAACTGTTAAAGCCTAGACTAAAAACACCAATTTAAAATTTATTATTTATATTTGATGATGGGTTTTAAATTAATAAAATATAATTTTTCTTATTTCTTTCATTTAAGTATGGTGTGATATTAAAACATTTTATTTGTCATAGAACATCTAAAATGCTATCGTGTCGCATGTCACCAAGCCCTATTTAACGCGCCACATTTAACAAAGGTATGATATTGATATGATGTTAAAAAATAGAACGATGTTAAAAAAGATATGATGTTAAAAAATAGAACGATGTTAAAAAAGATATGATGTTAAAAAATAGAACGATGTTAAAAAAGATATGATGTTAAAAAATAGAACGATGTTAAGAAAGATATGATGTTAAAAAATAGAACGATGTTAAAAAAGATATGATGTTAAAAAATAGAAAGCAAATATAATTCATTTTATTATTTTTATTACAATTTATTAAAAAAAAAATTATTGCCATATTTCGACTGAATCGACTTTTAGCCGATTTCAAAAATGTATTAGCCGATTTTAGTCGACTTTAGAAAATACATTAGTCGACAGTTGAATTGTTTAAAAGTTGTAACAGCACTAAAAAAAATCAGTTGAACAGTTAGTATTCAGTCTGAATTGTATGGGGTGGATTTGCAGGGCCGTAGCCAGCTTGAGCGGGCCCGGTGAAAGAAGTCGCTCCGGGCCCCTCACCTAAAACTAACTATATTATAATTTTTACTTCATTCATTTTTAAATTTATTCATATATAAATATAAAATAAATAGATTTTAATTTAAAATAATTTTTCGAGCTTTTTTGTTTGCGAATTTTTCAATGGCGGTGTCAAAATTAAGTTCTTTAGCCAATTCACATTCAATACAGAGTCTTGCTAAATCATTCAAACAATTTTGTCCCATTGTGGATCTATTTTGATTTTTATTTCGTGAGAGGCAACTAAATGATCTTTCTGCCACAGCAACGGTAACTGGAAGGCAACAGAATATGCGTAACATAGTTAAATTTGGAAACAACTTGTTGATTTCTAATTTTCGAATTTGGTTTAGTAAATTCAATGGCGTTAAATTTATAGCAATAAAATTAGCCGTGTATATGGACTTCAAATGCAAAATTTCATCAACTAGATTGTTATTGATATCCTTCTCATATTTTTCTCGTTAGATTTTAGCTTTCTGACAACATCCATTTCTTCGAGTTCGTTGAATGTCCACAAGACGTCAAAAGTATCACAATTTTTTTGAATTGCTTCAAATCTAGTTAAGATTTCTCGAATAACGCTACCGATAATCACATCAAATACATTTTTTCTAAATTTCTGTTCAGGAGTTTCAGTCGAAGTTTCATCGTTAAAGTTTTTAAAATATTTCTTATTTTTTTATATTGTGTTTCCGATTGTGACTTTCCTTGAAGGTAGAAACTAAACCACAATTTTCAGCTGCAGTCTTTACTTCATTTAAAATCAAATCCCATGAATCTCCGATCTTTTCTAAATCTTTCAAAAGACTTTTAAAGTTTAGCAATTCAGTCGAGACTGTGATTTCACAATTTTTCAAAATCAAATTGACATTATTTAACTTTGTCAAAATTTTGAGCCAAATAATAGATACTATCGTAGCCTCGAAAGATTTCAGGTAGTTTTTGATTCCTTCAAGTTCTGCACGAGTTTCTGCGGATAAATTTGCAAAATTTATTAGCATAAATTCAATTGATATGATGACTTCCGGCGTTTCCAGCGCAATTGGTTTTACACATTCAGTTCTTGCTGACCATCGTGTCCTTGACATTAAATGAATTGACATTCCAGTGTTAGATTTCAAAATTTCCCATCGTTGAGGACTAGAACTAAATATATTGAAAACTTTTTGAATTATGCCAAAGAATGTAATAGTCTTTATACACGATTCTGCAGCATGAACTCCACATAGATTTAGCTCATGACATCCACAAAAAATTGCTATGGGATTTTTTCTAAGATACAAGCTCGCACTCTTTTGCGTATACCACTCATGTTTGATCCACCATCAAATCTTTGGCCTCTACAGTCATTCAAATCAATTTGATGTTCTATTAGGGTGTTTAAAATCATAACTGCAATTGCTTCCCCTGTTTTTAAATTGAATCAACAAAATTTAGGAGTCTCTCATATATATGAAAAAGATTTTTTTGTTGAGCCCTACGAAATGAATAATGAATGTACATTTTTCCAAATGGGATACATCAGGTGTTGCATCGACCATTAAGGCGTAGTATTTAGCCTTAGACATCTCTTCTCAAATGTTTTTAACCACAAATGTTCCACAAAGGGCAAGAAATTCGAGGAGACAAATAGTTCACTTGCAATTTCGTTTTGTCACTTTGAGACTCTTTCACTTTTTCTAGATGATTTTTGAGCTGAGAATTAGTTACTGATCAGCTCTACTATTCCTAAAAAATTTCCATTATTAGTATCACCAATTAAGTGGCTTTCTCCTCGAAAAGCCAAACCTCTTTGAGTTAGGAACAAAATTACGTCTAGATAACGTTTCAAAAGATTTTTTCAGATTTGTGATTCTTCTTGAACTTGGTAATAGAGTTAACAATAGGATTGTTACTTAGTTTCAATAAAGATAGATTTCGATTTTTCCACGTCAAGTAACAACTTTTATGAATGGCAGATTTTTAACGTTCTAGAATTCTTCGATACAATTGATGATATACTTTGTCAATAGTACACCCTTGTTCTTTTGCCATTGTTGAGCGTTGATTGTCCGGTAGATCACAAAAAATTCGGCAAGGATAACAAAACAAGGATTGCATAATTTTGCTCCACACCAGCCGATCTCGATTAACCAACTCATTATTGTTTAATTTGTAATTTAAAACGTAGCTCGGAAACTTTAAACCAGTTTTGTCCTCAGGAAGTTCAGATTCAGAAAGGAACTTTCGGGACCTTTCAAAATGGTTTTTTACAGAAGCTTTGAATCACTCTTTTTAAAATAACCGGTGTCAAAATACAACAAAGAATCTTCAGCATCCGTTGTAGTGAAATTTTCAATTTCATAATTACGATTGTTTCCAGTCTCTTCGATTTCGGGCAAATCTAAGAATTTGAATTTTCTTCAATTGGTTTATCTTGTTCATTCTTCTCTAGATCTACAAATTCATCTGACGTTTGACCGGTTAGACCATTCAATCGTCTTGTTTTAGATGGATTTTCCACGGAAGAATCAAGTTGATGTTGAAGAGTAACGAAGCCAAGGCTTTTCAAAGTTCTTTTTCCTTTTTCTAATTCTTGTTGCTTTAATTTTGCTTGTTTCCGTTTTTGAGTTCCGGATTTATGCTGATAATTTATCCTCTAAATTTTAAATTAATTGATTATTTCGTTGAAATATAGATATATAAATTTAATGGCATCAAAGTTAACCTCAAAACTTACCGAATAAAATTTTAAAAAAATCATAAAATAATTATTTTTCTGAAAAAAATGATTTCAAATTTTTTTAGATTTTAGTGCCGAAACAAAATCGATTTTAAAGGGGCCAAAACAAAATCGTATTTAAATTGCCCGAAAAAAAAACTGTCACTAAGGGGCCCGAAATAATAAAAAGTTATGAGATATGTTGAGTTATTGATTATAATTTTTTTCTTTCCTAAGTTATCCACTAAATCCGGGCCCCCCAAAAAAGAATCTGAAGGTTTGTTTGATTTTAGGTACAGCCTTTCATATTATATCTTTCAACTGTTACTATATAGTCATACTTGCCAAACAGGGTGGAATTCTCCGAATTACATTATGATGGTTTATTTTTTGGAGTGTTCAGTACTCTTTCAAAGTAGTTTGCTAATTCTGAAGTGATGACTTTTTAAAAAAATTTTTATTATGGTAAACAATGACTCTTCTTTTGCTCTATATAACTACTCTTTACCTCTTTGTAACTGCTCCTTTGCTCTATATAACTTATCTTTTGCTCTATATAACTACACTTTTGCTCTATATAACTGCTCCTTTGCTCTATATAACTGCTCCTTTGCTCTATATAACTGCTCTTTGCTCTATACAACTGTTCTTTTGCTCTATATAACTGCTCCTTTGCTCTATATAACTGCTCTTTTGCTATATATAACTGCTTCTTTGCTATATATAACTGCTCTTTTGCTCTGTATGACTGCTCTTTTGCTCTAAGAATTTTAAAAAAAGTACAGCAGAAGAAAATTTTAAAAAATGTCGGACAAAGTAACCTCACTAAAAACAGTCGAAAAAAAAGTAACCTCAATGTCACTGTCATCACAAATAGAAAACATACTTTTTTTAAATTACGCTTTTTTTTCACATTTTAGCAGTAAACAAATCGCTTTACATCGTAAAACTTCATTTTACATTCACAGAATGTTTAAACATTCAAAAAAAAAATTTAAATTATTTTAATTTAGAAAATTTAGCTATTTATAATTAGATATCTTTTAAAGTTCCCCAACTTGAACCAATTTTTACCTTCACTGGCATTTTAACACTTAAAATAATTGCTGATTCCATTTCACGACGAATTAAATTTATTACGATATCAACATTTTCTTTGTTCACTTCATACAAGAGTTCGTCGTGGATTTGTAAAACAAGATATGCACCTTTGGGCTGAGATTTTTCAGCTAGCTTATTAAAGCAGCTGTTACCAAAAATTTCGTTTAACTTTGTATCAATGTTATTCATTGCTATTTTTACTAGGTCAGCAGCAGATCCTTGGATTGTTGTATTTACTGCTTGTCTTTCCGCATGCGATTTGTCATTGGTAATCTTTGAATTGATTGCTGGTAAGTATCGCTTTCTTCCTCCCAAAGTTTTAACATAGCTATTTGCTCTGGCTTCTTCAATTGTATTTTGTATGAAGCGCTTAACGCCTTTGAAACGATTTTTAAACTTTTCCATATAATCAGAAGCATCGTTTTCTTCAACACCAAGCTGATGACTTAGTGCTTTTATTCCAATACCGTATATTATCCCATAGCAAATCTGCTTGGCGTGCTGTCTTTGTACTTTGGTAACATCGACTACATTTATATGGTTTATTTCGGCTGCTATACTTTTAAACACGTCTCCCGATTCATTTAAAGTTTTTATAAGTACTTGATCTTGTGACATATGAGCGATTATTCTTAACTCTAATTGCTCATAATCAGCGGCTACCATAACACCAGAAAGAAAAGGCACAAACGTACTACGCATACTGACAGTAAACATTTCAGTAGTAGAAGAACCAATATGTTTGTCTTTCTGCTGACTTAATAAGGGTCGAGTTGAAGATACAAGTTGTCTTTTGTGTTTTTTATTGCCTGTAATTTGATGCGGAGGACTTTTCACGACTAAGCTAGAAAGCTTTATATCAAACTCTTTCGGTACATTTTGAAGATTAGGCTCAGAAAATGTGACTCTACCGGTACAAGTTCTATATATAGCTTCAGTGAATATTCTTTGCATTTGTAAGACATCTGAAGAGCGCTTCCTTCTTTGCACTGGATATACAAATTTAGTAAGAGTACTGTTTATTTTGCGCCATTCTAAAATTAATTTAGGCAAAGTATGAAATTTGCTCAACTTTTCAAGAACTTCTTTAGAAGTGCAAATTGATTTTAACTTTTTTCCAGTAACTTTGCTTCTCATTTGCCTATGATGATTTAGATTATATTCGCCACCGGGTGGTAGATTTAGCTCAGTAAACAAAACTCTAGCAACATCAGCTGGTGATGATAAATTAAAGACTGATCCAGAAAGTTTATAACATTCTTGTTGAATAGAATCAAGTTTCCCCATTAAAATTTCTTTTAACTTTTCACATTCAATATCTGAGAAACCTATACCATTAATTTCAATCACGAGCAAGGTACGAATAGTTGGCATTTCTATCTGTTTTATTAGGAAAAAGAATATTTATACTATTATATAAACAAAATATATGGAAATGATCAAAAAGCGTGTGTGTGTGTATATATATATATATATATATATATATATATATATATATACATATATAAACAAAGAAATAATAATAATACATCAACAAAAGATTTTATCAAATCTTCACGCTTTAATCGAAGTTCCATTTCCTCCATAAGATGGTAAACGGTGACTGCTTCAATACATGCACGCGTACGTAAATCAAAATCTTGTCCCAACCCACCTGTACCTAAAAAATATCCTGTTCCTGTAAATTTAAATTTAAAAAAACATATAAACGAAAAAAAAAAAGAGCTTAATTTAACTATAGATTATGCAATAAGAAAAAATATATGATATAAAATAAGGACTTACAATATAAAATAAACAGATGAAAAAATAAATGTTTGTAGAACTTTAGAAAGACAATGAATACATTAAAATAATATTATATAATATTAAAAACAATTAAGAAGACTTATTGTTAAAGTTTTTTTGTTAAAAAACCTTAAAGGATAGGACTTTTAGACTAGGGACTACATTGAAAATACTAGTGTATCATATCTAACCACGGAATCATTTTATATGAAATCATTTAAATCATGTTGCCCTTACGTTCCCATTTGATTAATTTTTACCTCCTTTGCAGTCCATAATATACAAGCATTGCACAAAAAAAAAATTGGTTTTGAAATTCAGCAGCAAATATTACAAAAAGTAAGTAAAAATTGATGAAGATTTAAGTTTACAGAAGGAGTAGCAACAGCAAAATATCAATAAAAGTTATACAGAAATTTATACAATATATCAAAATTATCTTTATATTATTAATTTATATTATACAATATATTTAAAGTGTCTGAGTATCTTGTTCAAACTTCAATAAAAGTTAAACATGAGCAAAGAATTTATTGACACATAAAAATATATCAAACTTTACATTTGTTTGAACAAGATACTCAACTTGTTCAAAAATCAATAAAAGTTAAATATGAAGATTTTATCTTAGCCAAGAAATAAAATTAGAAAACTCTTTTTCACACAAGTAAAATTAGTTTTAAAAAAAAAAGTATAAGTTTTCGTGATGGCAAGAAAATAAAAATTTGTTAGTATTAAGAAAAACCAAGATATTCAAAAAAGGCTGATATTGCTCGATCCAATAAATTACACATTGTATTGATGCCTATCCGACTGTCATGGTCAGCTAGTCCAAGTTTTGCATTTTGAAACCTAAGTGATGCATTACAACTTGTGCGTCATGTTTTCACAATGTCTATGCATGCACCATGCAAAATTCCTCATTTATGCAACAAGGTGGAATAAAAGTTCCAAGCATATTAAGACTATAGCTGTTTATTCTCTTGAAAATACTGGGTCTATGATGCGCTGATGTGACCAATGCTCTGGTATTTAAGAATTAAAAATATGTTTAGTGCAAGATTTTATAGATTATAACCTTGAAAAAGATGTATTATTCAAGCAATGGTTGAGTACTGACTGTACAACACTACTGTTCATCGCCACGAGATGAATTTAAAAATTTCTTATGCTTCAGCATTGATAACTTTACCACACATTCATATATTGCAATTAACGAAGTGAATACTATAAATACTTAAAGAAAATCCAAAAAAATGCCCAGTTTTAGGAGATTTTGCTGAAAATTATAGTATGTTTAAATGAGGTTTAAAGTTAGCTTTGAAGTCAATGTTGATTGACTTCAAAATTTTTTGAAAATTAAGTTTTTTCAATATTCGAATTCTTTATTGAAAAAGGTAGTTGTTACTATGTTAGTATGTAACTATGAAGTATGTAACTATGAACTATGTATGAAACTATGTTAGTATGAATAAAAAAAAATTTTCATTATCTTAATTTACTATTACAAAATTATTGATACTCAAAAAACATTTTGCCGCATGAGTTTTTTTCTTCCTCAAAACAATAAAATGTGATATAGCGCTTTTTAGAAAAATGCTCTTCAATTGAGCTATTTTTTTATATAGAAAATATTACTTAAGCAAAAAATACTTGGTTATCCTTTAAGGAAATGTTGATGAACACAGGGTTTAATTATTAAACTTACTGTTTATATTTAAAACAACTTACTGTTTATATTTAAAACTATATATTTATAAACAAAAATCAAATAAGTTATGAAAAGTCATTTATAAACAATTTAGAAAACGTTTGATTAGTAATTATACAACAATATTAACTTAAACCATGGTCACACTACTAGAGGTAATAGAGTAAGGTACGCGATGGTTGAAAAGAATATTCTTATCACAGAATTCACGAAATGGTAGAGTAGAATAACAGAGCTATTTTTTTAAAATTTTTAATAAATTTACCTTTCCTAGACCGTGTGACTAGAGTAGACTAGTAACATATTTTTAAAATTTAGTTTTTCCTAACAGAAAAGTTTACTTAACACAAAAACAATTTGAGTTACTAACATGAATGTGGTCATATTTTATGTAATAAAGATTTTATTGCATAGATGCTCTGTCACTGCACCAATAACACAGTGACCAAGTATTAAGAAATGTTATAACCCATAAAATTGTTTATATTTATTTAAATATAAATAAATATAAACAATGGTAAAAAACGGTACGAAAAAAAAAACATTTACCATTAAGGGCAGGGAGGGGGTCCTAAATCGGTGATTTTACTGCGTACGCACTTAATGGATGCCCCCTTATACCAAATATAAAAACATAGAAATGAAATAATATCCTCACCTTCAATCAATCCAATAAACTCTTTATTTAAAAACTGATTTGCAAGTGCATAGAGATTTTTTTCACGCTCATTCGGGCACAACATCCAATGTGCTACTTTTGGATCTAAAAGATTAATTGGATTTAGCAATGATCCAACCAGCTGATACAAAATTTTCAATTGTTCTTTTATATCAAATGCTATTAACTGACATTGAGTTTTACTTTTTAAAAGATGTTTTAACGCTGAAATTCGGTCTTTTACGTAATGAAATTTTTTTTCGGTATTATCGCTTGAACCTAAGTTTAAAAAAAAAGCATCTTTTGATCCCCAGCAAACAGCGACTCCAGTTATTATTTTTTCTGGATTAACGTTAAAACAGCGTGGATACTTTGGTTCCAATTGTGTGTATTTAGTTTTTTTATCTTTTCTGATTCCTTTGCATGAATCCTCAGTAACATTTTCACAAGCCAGACAGAGACTAAATCTTGTTTGATATTTCCATTCCTGAAGAAAAGTTTGAAAGAGGACTTTGTCAGAGCCAACATCTATAATAAGAAAATCTTTTCCTTGTGATTCCACTAAGGTTCTATTTTTTTGAAAATCAACAGAAATCACCTCATTAAATGTCAAGCCACATAATGAATCCATTGCAAATTCTTCGTCAGAATTTTCATTTCTGTTTGAGTTTTTATTTTCAATGCACAATGGTGTACTAGAACTAGAAACTAATGCTTCTTCGAATTTGTCAATCAATTGTAAAGGAGGAACTAACATAACATCTTCAGTTGTGTTATCCGAGCTTGATATTCTCAAAGAAAAATCAATTGGGCTGCAAGTAATATTTTCGTCTGATATCAATAGATTTTCAGGTGAACCAATAAGAGGTTTGCCTAGCAATTTTTCACCTTCCAGATTTGTAACTTCTTCTTTTGGGGTGTTTATTAAACATGGAGAATAATCTAATAGACTGTTTTTTTCTTCAACTTTAATAATAAGATTTTGTGTTGAAATTGGAGTCAGAGTATGATCTGTATTTTTTATCATTGTGTTTAGTTGACACTGTTTAAATATTTCGGTGGGTCTTATTTCTTGATTGCTTGTAATTTGGACACATTCTTTAACATGTTCAACGTTTTCAGTTACTTCTGCGCTTTCTATACAAAATACTCTTTTACTACGTTTTTCAAAAGATTCTTCAAAGGAATGGTTTCTTTTTTTATTGGAACGCTTTATTGAACTTTTTGGTGTAATTTTTGGAGAGCTATTTGAGTATGGTGACCTTTTTCCATTTTTTGTAAAAGAACTTTGAATATTTAGTATTTTATCAATAGGAATCCCTAATAAGGCAGCATCGGTAGCAAGTATTCGCTTGGCTTCTGCAATAATTAAACAGGCAGCATGCTGATCTGTAAGACCTTCTTGACCCACCAAACAGATATTTCTTGCATTTTTTCTCCTTTTAGATTGAGAGCTTAACTTGTTTAAACTTTTCTTACTTTCAAAAGGAATAGTATCTCGCAAAATCCGTGCAATATCTTCTACAGATGCACTAACTAAAGTACTAACAGTTTGGTATCCTTTCTCATAAAAAGTTCGCGCCATAAAACCACTTAAAAGTGGAATACGCACCAAGTTACAAAGTTCTCTGCTCACACCAAACGACAGTCTACTTTGAAATTGCTCAAGTAATAACTCTAAACAGGACCAGCCTAACTTTTGACAGAAAACAGTTACCATCCCAGCAAATGTTGAAGCCGAATTTTGCAAAGACTGGAGCAAACCACGGTTAATTTTGTAACGATTGCTAACATGTGAAAGTGGAACTTCATTTACAAGGTCCTGTAGTATTAGAGCAGCATAAAATCTTTTATGAATTCGAAGAACACGTATCTGGTTCTCATTTTTTTGTTGGACGCCATTTCGAAAAGCCCTTGCTAAAAATCTTTCTTGAACCCCAACTAACTCTCCAACAGCTTTAAATTCTGCTGGTAACTTTTCCCATATATTGTAATAAATTTGCCAATCTAATTCTGGCCATTGGTCTTGTAAATATATTGGTGTGACCTGGAAAAAAAATTATATATAGTGGGGTACACTGTATTTTCAAAAAAAAACAACGAAAACCAAAAAAATTAAATCAATTTCAAAACCTTAAGAAAAGCTTTGAAATAAAAAATTTAGTTTAAAGCACGTTTAAAGAACAACTTATTTATAAGCAAACTCATTAGGACCAATATAATAATTTTATGTGCATCAAAAAATTATTGTCAATAATACTGTCAGAGTGCAAATGCTTAAACCGTAACTATAATCTGGTAAAATAAACCAGTAAATGCATGAAACTTATGATTAAAGAAGAACCTGAAACTTAAAAAGCATAAGAAAACTTAAAATTAGATCTTTATATTTATCTAGCTATTTTTTAATTTACGTAAACATAAATCGTGTAAACATAATTTATACAAACATAAAACTAATCATGTAAGCATAGTCAAAGTTGTCTAAAAAAAAATATTTGTCAAAGGATAAATATTAAAGAAACATAAAAATTAAAAAAACAAAAAACATTCATTTTTTTTAAACAAAGCATTCTAACAACTTTTTAGAGCTTGTACTTAAGGTTGCTTTGGAGCTTTTAAGCATAGACTTATCAATGTTTTGAGAGTTAGACTAAAAAATGTTTTGAGGAACAGACTTTCAATTTTTTCAGGACTTAGATTAAAATTATTTTTTTATATAAAAGCTGCTTTACCTGATAAATTATATGCAGCTCGTTTTCAAGAACAAACCGCTTCCTAGCTTCTCTTAATTCACCAAGTACAAGAAGTGCTTCATCGGGAGAAAGTGAAGAAGCAAGTGTTGCTGAACCAAGCTGAGTAGCAAAGTAATTCTCCTCTTGCTTCAAAAAGTAATTTAACAAATTACAAATATACATTTAAAATATAAAAAATATTTAAGCTTAAATTTGATTTTAGGGTATCAAAATATTTGAGAACATTTTAGGGTATCAAAAAATTAAAGAATCTGAGTGAACAGACCATTATCTAAAAATATTTACTAACTTTTAAAATAGTAACATTTTAAAAGTAACATTTTATATTTTAAAAGTTAGTAAACCCTAAAATATATAAAAGTAAAATTAAAGAATAAAATAAAAGTAAAAAAATAAATTAGATAAGACAGGAAGAATGATGGTAAGATGATAGAGTAGTGAACAAACACCTAACTGCTTTTGCCCATCATAAATCCTGAGTTGCCATAAGGGCGCAAAATGTCTTTTTGTTGCTATTTTAGGTTTTCATAGTTGCAACATAAAACATACAAAATTGCACTCAAGATTGCATCTATAATTGCAAGGTTAAAACTATAGTAGAAGTTCATTAACTTTGCATAGAAACATTCCATTTTTTTAAAATAAAAAATGTTCCAAATAATCTTTATAAAAATTACATAAATTCTTTAAAAAAATAAAAAGTGAAAACCTAATTATTAATTTTAATATATGGTTTTAAGTAAATAACATATATATATTATTTACTTATAAATAATATCTAATAAATTCTAGCTTGATACTATATACAGTTAAATGATAATCTAAAAAAAAAACATGAAGTAGAAGGCTCAAAACAAAGTGTAGAGAAGGTACAAACGACTTAGTTGTTGCCATCAATATAGGAATATTAAAAATATTGTGATAATTGTTACCAGTAAACAAGTTGTGTTCGGATTAAAATTTACAATTATAATTTCATTAATTATGCAATAAATAAAATGGATATTAAATTGCCATATCATCAATAGTACAATTTAAAAACGTTTATAATCTTAGAAAAATATTCTAAAATGTGAATGCTTTGTCTCAATAGAGTTTGATTGAGTTACTTTATTATTTGTAAAAACAGAGAGAATTTTTAAGAGGCTTTAATGAAATTGGGAGGTCGTGTTTTTCCGGGAAATTCTATTAGTTCTTCTTCAAATAAACCGCTAGCATTATTTTATAGTTGTCTTCCTAATTACTAATGGTGCTAACCAACACCAATGTTACAAGTGTTTAAAAATTCTGTAAGTTGTGTTTGCATTGCTAAAACCTTAGCTTCAACATTAGTAAATGCAGTTTTGGCATACTCAGGTACAAGATCTACATAAATAAATCATTTTATCTTGTAGAATACAATCTCGAATGCATTACCTTTGCCAGCTATAGGTATTTCTAGATTTAAAGTGAATGAATTCTGTAGATAATTTTGATGCTGCATTTGACAAAAAAATAAAATACCAAACTTGAATTATTGAAAAAGCCAAAACGGTTTTGACTGTTTTCATTAGCAAAATTTGACTATCCATGTATTGTTTTAAAAGTGTTTTTTCTTTTGGATTTTAGATGGGGCTTGCAAAACATAAATAGCATATCTTATAGCCTGCTGCCGCAAAGAAGTGCCGCTCCATTGACTAAGGGTTTGAGATAGGGTAGCAATCTTTTCTTTTATTATTCTTTCTTTTTCTTCTTTTTGTGAAAAACATGTATGCTATAGGGATAAGCAAAAAGAGTAAGCAATTGCTGACCTATATACGCAATAACAGATAATTATAAAACAGGCCCTAATACGCAACAATCTATATCTTCTATAAATTCATTCTTGTGTTACTCTGCATTCGTTTAATCTTTTAAGTCGTCTGTTAATGGTTATCTTGCTTTATAAACTTCATCTTTTCTTTTCCATTAACTTCCAACTCTAATAGTGATTGCTTGCAACCTTGTTGGAAGTAATGATGTTAAATATATACATATATATATATATATATATATATATATCTATATATATATATATATATATATATATATATATATATATATATATATATATATATATATATATATATATGTATTAGTAGTAGAAAATCACTTAACAAAAATTTTTTCCATTTAACACTGTGTTTCATCAACAAAGATTCATCAGAAATGATGAATCTTTGTTGATGAAACACAGTGTTAAATGGAAAAAAATTTTGTTAAGTGATTTTCTACTACTAATAAAATTGCTCTGTTCTTTTAAGAACATTGAGCACTCTATTGTGTAGAATACTTTTTAAAGTTGTTTAAATATATATATATGTATATACATATATATGTATATATATATATATACATATATATATATATATATATATATATATATATATATATATATATATATATACATATATATATATATACATATATATATATATACATATATATATATACATATATATATATATATATATATATATATATATATATATATATATATATATATATATATATATATATATTGTTGGAAGTAATGATGTTAAATATATATATATATATATATATATATATATATATATATATATATATATATATATATATATATATATATATATATATATATATATATATATATACATATATTGAAAAATTGCCATTGAAAAAGCATTACTTTCATGATATTGTAAAAAACACTTGGCAACTACCACTTTATAAGCTAACCTAATTGGTCTGGAGTTTTCGAGCTCATGAATATCACTTTCATATAAAAAATAGCAATGAGAAAGACAAAGTCTTGAAAGTAACCTGATCTCTTTAAAAGTTAATTTAAATATAAATAGTCTCGCTGTATCCACAAACTGCTGAGAATTTTCTAAACACGTTTTATTTAGGTTTAGAGTGGGCTGTACCATGATGACTAAATATTAGGAGGTGCTATTATGTAGTATTACAATTAATCTCATTGAATTGTCTTTTTCAGGCTTATGAGCTTTACCGATATCACAAAAATATTTTGGAAAAATTTCTTAAAAAGAATCAGTATAAGATGAAACTCATTTTCTATTTGGTTCAGAATGAAATCTCCATGGTAATCAGATCTTTAATAATCTTTATCATCATGGTAATCTTTAGATCATGGTAATCTTTAACTCTTTTGATGCATCAGCTTTATTAATAGTTTTCAAAAACATTCCTTTAAAGAACTTCTTGAATACTGGTTGTTCCAATCGATTGTCTATTGCATTGCTTGATTGTTCAATGAACAAACAAGCAATCCCTTTTGTTCTTTGTAATCATTGAATTATTGAAGAATAGAATAGTATAACTATTTTTGTTTCCTTGGAAAGATTTTTTGATTGATTTGATTAAACTTGCTGTTTTCTTTACCTCTTCCTAAAAAAGAAAAATATCCCCTCTGGGTTTTGCAAATAACAAGAATACCTTTTATAACAAGTACAATCGTATTGCTCGCTTTGTCTTTTATTTTTCAACTGGCAAAATCCAATAAAATTTTTAAATGGGTTCAAATTACTATTTACAGATTGAAGACAAAAAATAACTGTTCATGTTAGTGCCTTCATTGGTAATAATGGAAAAAACATAGGTTTGATGGTTTTTTATTGTCTCGTTAGAGTAGTTAATATATCCAAAATCTCATTTTACATTATGTTTACACTTGTTTACATTATGTAATACTTGTACACATGTCATCAGCCGTTGCATGTGCATTTTGTGAATTGTGGTTATTAGCCTTATCATCAGTTGTTACATTTACACTTTGTGATTTGTGGTTATTAGCCTTATCATCAGTCGTTGCATGTACATTTTCTGTATCACTTGCAGCAGAATAATTTTTACAATACTAAATTTTAAGTTTAGCGCTGAAAGTTTTTATTTCCAAAACTAGGAAGCCAGATATAAAATTTAAAATAATTTACTCATTTTAATCTTTAAATTTGAAAAAAAATAAAAAATTTAAAAAAAGTAGAACATTTAAAAGTAAATGAAAAGTTTAAAAGAAAAAGTATTTTGGTAGTATTTTGGTTTTTATTATAATTATAGTATAAATAACAGCTAGTAAACTATTACATCATCAACTACCAATAAGATCATGGTTTGCAAAAATGTTTGGATTTTACTAACTCACTTAAACATTTATTGAATAATCTAATTAGCCACAGACACATTAGAGTGTACATATATCCGCTGATTTATTTAGCCATAGATGCAGCAGCGTGTATATTCATAAAGTTCCAAAGCAAAGTATATACTCATAAAATATATATGTATAAATTCATAGAATTATTAAGCCATAAAAGTGGTGAAGTATAAATTGAAATAAGTGTACATACAGCTAGAGCAGGTCAAACAAAATAACCAATAAAGAGCAACCTTAGCAGTCACTAACTTAGCAATGAACTGAAATGATGTATTTATGTTTTCCATGAAAAGTCAGTATTGAAGGATAATCTAGAAGACAAAAGCAGAGGACTCAGTAGGTCTTCTCAGAAGACTCAATAGTATTTCTCTGGAGAACAAGAGTTTTTCAGATAATTGAGAGATAATTACTATTAGAAATAGCAAGTACACAAGAAAAAAAAATAGACTTCATATTGAAGTGACAAAAAGAAATAAAAGCTTCTCTGTCTCCCTGAATCCATGAGATTAGAAAATGAGGTACAATTTTTAACAGAGATTTAAGACCATTGCTTCCAATACCGGTAGTACTGAAACCGGAATACTGGTATTACTGGACTTTTTCAAGTACCGAAATACCGGTATTGGTTTGGCTCAATACCAATATTAAAAATGTATGTAGAGGGCTTGTGATATAGTGAATGCGATTGCTCTCTTTACATGAAACACAAAAGTAAATGAAATATTCAAAACTTCCAGTCGCAATAAACAACGCTCATTCATCTTATAATGAGAGTTTAAAATCATGCTCGCTTAATAGTTTGGGATGAAGAAAATAGTTGTTTAATTGATTTTTTATAATTAAAAATTTTGTAAAAAATATTTAGTTAAAAATAAAACTTGTTTAATTTAAAAGTAAAATTTTGTCTTCCTTTTATTTACAAATCACTGATTTAAAAAATTATTTATGACATCACTCGCTTTAATGTAGAATAGTCATAAGAAATAGAATTAATATATATGCATAATATGTAGACATAAAAAATCTATTTCTTATGACTATCGTAGAACACATGTTTGAGTTTGGCGCTAACTAATGCAAAAACATTAGTTAGTGTCAAAATTTCTAAAAGAAAATTAAAACTTGAAAATATTTTTAATTTTATAAAAACGTCAAGATAATAGATTATAAAAAGTTATTCATAGTGTAATTTGGCAATGGTATGCCATGTAAAGTTATAGAATTAACAGCAACTATAGTTACGTTTACTTAAAAAAACTTTATGCATTTTGAATTAAAAATCTGGAATCACCTTAATATCCAGAAAAACATAAAATATCCCAAAGAGTATTTAAAGAGTCCAGTACAGGTGTATGAGTTGACGAAAGTTTTGTGTGGTTTTATTTTCTGTGTTTACATTACAGTTTCGTTTTCATTGGTACCAATGTTTAGGTAATTGTGATCCACAGTTGTGCAGTTGGCACAAAAGCCATTAACTTCTGCAAAAAAAATAAAAAAATTGAAAGTAATCTACAATTACAACAATAGGAATGAAAGTGATGAGGATAGAAATACTGACAATGACACAATCAAAACCAATGATGGTGGAGACTTTTCTGACAAGTTTTAAGTTGTAATGAGTGAAAAAAATAACTTTATTGAACTGACTGATGATTTACAGCTGTTAACCAGTAAAGTGCGTTGTGAAATCTTTTTGCTGTTCTCCAACAAAAAATGATCAAACACTTCAAAAATTTGCATTAGACAAATTTGGCAAAGGCCTTTGACTAATACTTGACTCCAAAACTTGCTGGAGTAGCTTGCACACGATGCTTGAGCGTTTTGTAAAATTGAAAAATTCCATTTGCTGTAAAACATTGTGCCGAAATGACGCAACACTGTTGTCAGCCAATACAACACTAATCTTTATGATCAATTACCTTGGAGAAACCAATTTAGGTGTAAAATTAAAAGCAATGTTAGTGCGATGATTCAATGAGCAATGTACATCTTTTTCCAGCTTACTACAATATCTAAAAAAGGGCCTTCAACCTTACGAGAATTTGGATCCAGCACTATCTTTTGAGCACCTTAGTAAATCAGCCATTGTAAATACCATTTCTCAACTGAATGATCGGCTCAATCAGAAAGCATATAATTTTCTCCCTTTCACCAGCATTTCTTCTGAGAGTGATTTTTTTGACAATGCTGTAAACTTGCGATTGAAAGAAAAGCTTGATTTTGCAGCTTAAAAAAATAAGAAATGTAATTACAAGGGAAGATTGAATGTTTTAAATAATTTATCAAAAACTATATGTAATGAGATTCTATATGTAACAAAATGGCAGTTTTCAAAGAAAGAGGAAATCATAGCATTTATTTGCAAAATTTCTATGAATATTTGAAAACTGTGAAGCTAACAAGTGTTGAATGGGAGAGTGTATTTTAATCAAGTAGCAACATTGTCACATAATTATGATTATCTCTTGAGGATGATACTCTAAATGTCCTATGTTACTTATAGGCTCATTTTATAAAGGAGAAAAAAGGAAAAAATGAAAAAGTCAGTTATTTTGATATAAAATAAATAAGCTTATTGAATCAATAAAATTTTTACTATTAACTTGAGATTTTATTCATATCATGATAAATTTAAAAAAAATTTAAAAATACCGGTATTATACCGGTATTAAAATTATCCGGTACCGAAATACCGGTATTGAAAAATAGTATCGGTATTAGGAGCACTGTTTAAGACCAATGACTTTCACAGAGAAAAGTGAGAAAAGTATCAACCCAAGTAAAAGGTAACAGTAAGAAACAATTTCAGAGAGCTATTACATAGATCAAGAATTAGTAAGATACTAATAGCCAGCCTCAAAACCATTAAACTGAGCTATACTATTATTAGGAGGTAACAGAAAGAGTTGCAAAGATATTAGTCAAGAACCAAAAACAACTCTAAGTAGAGTCACTAAGGTCCACTGTTTACAAGGCAAGAAACATAACAGATTTACATTTACGCCAGCCTATTAGATAAAGAAAGAGTGCAAGGCTGTTTAAAATAACTTTTCTACTTACACATAAAATCTTTGTGCAAGAGACTTTCTACAACAGTAGCCGGATTCAGCTTACATCTGCCAGGATGAAAAACTGTACACTTTCATTTTTATATTTCATTAATTCTCTCAGGAACTTATAATAACTTTTAAGGGAGTTAGTAATGGAAACAGTAAATTATTAAACAGTAATTGATAACAATAATATATATATATATATATATAAATTATAAATTATGTTAGTGTATTCTACAAATAGAGTGCTCAATGTTCTAAAAGAACAGAGCAATAATAAATTAGTAAAAACACTTATCTAATTTTTGATTACTTCAACACTGTGTTTCACCATCAGTAGGTTCATCAGGAAGATTCTTCCTGATGAACCTACTGTGTTGAAGTAATCAAAAATTAGATTAGTGTTTAAACACAGTGTTGAAGTAATCAAAAATTAGATTAGTGTTTCTACTAATTTATATATATATATATACATACATATATATATATATATATACATATATACATATATATATATATGTATATATATATATATATATATATATATATATATATATATATATATATATATATATATATATATATATATATATATGTATATATATATATATATATATATATATATATATATATATATATATATATATATATATATATATATATATATATATATATATATACAGTGCTTCCAGAAAGTATTAGCGCACTCATATTTTTTTTACCTAAGGGAACTTCAAATGAGTGCAATTCGAAAACAATAAAAGGCTGAGTGATAATTTTTTTTCAACTTATTCATAAAATAAAGCAGAAATACTAATTGTCAAATATATAAAGGATATTTCTTTATTATTATCTTGAACTTAATTAGAATACAACAAGAGTGATAAAAACAATATTAAAAAAGTGTGCAAAAGTATTAGCGCACTTTCAGTTTTTCAAAGATGGTAAAAAAGTTTAATATCTTATGTGACCACCTTTGTTTTTAAGGAATGCTAAGACTCTGCGCAACATAGAATCTATAAGTTTTCTGATTAAATCTTGTGGCACGGTATTCCACAACTCTTGCATCTGCGTTTTGAGCTGCACCAAGTTAGTGGGCTTGCTTTTTCATAATTTGCAGTCCATCCAACTCCAAAGATTCTCAATAGGATTTAAATCAGGTGAGCAAGCGGGCCAAGGCATTAGATTAAACCATTTTTTTTCCATGTATTGCTTTATTGACATGCTGTGTGGCAAGGAGCGTTATCTTGTTGAAATTGCTAGGTGGAGTTTGCCTTGAAAACGCCCATTGATGGCTTTAAATAATCTTCTAACATCTCTCTATATCCATGTTGATTAAGGCGATCAGTGTAAAGATGCGCCAGTCCATTGCTAGATCCAGCAATGCAGCCCCAAATCCTAATTGAACATCCTCCTCTTTGAACTCTTGACATGATAAAATGAGAATTATATTTCTTGCGATTAATAAGTTCAAAATTTGACTTGTCCGAGAAAATTAGCTTTCTCCATTGATCTACAGTCCATGCAGCTCTCTCTTTGCACCATTTTCTTCGCTTGAGACGGTCTTTGATACTTAATAGTGGCTTCTTTGTTGCAAGGTATGAATTGAGATGTTTTTTCTTCATTAGCTTGTAATTGTTGATCGGCTTACTTGATGTGCACTCAACGCTGTATTCAGGTCTGAGGCAATTTCGGCTATGCTTATGTTTGGGTTGCGTCTAGCGAGCATAATTACTTTATTTTCGTCCCTTTCTGACATTTATTTGGGACGACCAGAGCGACTTTTGTCTTTGACTGTTCCAAACTCATTATAGTTTTTGAGCGTTGTTCTAACGCTGCATTCACTGATTTCAAGTTGACATTCGATTTCTTGATTGCTAAGACCACTTTTGTTCAGGCCAACAACTTGCTACTTTGTTTTAATTGTTATGCTCCTTAAACCCATATTTTTGTTGGTGCAATTTTAAAGTATTAAATAACTTTCAAATGATATTTCCACTACTTATTCTTCTTACATTTTTTATTTTTATTAATCAGCAGAGAGTTTTTAACAAAAATTAACCAAGAAAGTTTTTCTCAAAGGAATTAAACGAGTGTGCTAATACATTTTAAATGAGTGCGCTAATACTTTTGCACGCTTAATTTCAGACATTTTTCCGAGTAATCATTAAACTTCTAATTAACTCATAAAAAAAACAAGCAGGTTGACAATATTTGACATTATAATTAAATTTAATTGGTTTTACCTTTCATTTAAAAAAAAACTAGTTCAAAATTAAAATTACTTTACAATTTATACTGATTTGAAGTTGTCTATAATAAAAAAATTACGAGTGCGCTAATACTTTCTGGAAGCACTGTATATATATGTATGTATATATATATATATATATATTAATACGCACAGTGTTTTATTTAAATAAAGTTAAAACTTTCTGATGTTTTTATGCATGCAAAACCAAAAAGACAAAACTATAAAACAAAAAATTTTAGTAGGTATTTACATATATTTTAGTTTTGTGGCTTTAAGACTGTATGCTATTATATAATTTTGTGGTTTTAGTAGATAAAGATTTAATGTTTGAAGTAAAAATACATAATTTAAGTATTGTAAACTCCATATTAAGTATTTATTATTTTACTTTGCTAATTAACTGATATTAAAAAATAAACTAAAAATAAAAAATATAATGAGCTAAATTTTGATTTGTTATCAACGCCGTTGAATAAAAGTACGTATGGACAAAAGAAATAATTCTTTTTTATCAACTGTTTTTATAATACCTTCATATTACAGGTATTGTAAGTAAAATTTCTACAAAAAAAAAAATTAGAAAGTGAAGCTTTAAAAGGACCAAAGAAAAGCAAGATTTAATAAAAAAATATTGATGCATTTTTTCAATCAGAAAAGACATTTTAAATTTTAAACATCATCGCTTCCAACAAGGCTGCAAACAGCCACTAATTAAAGTTGGAAGTTACTGAAAGAGAAAAGATGAAGATTGTAGAGCAAGATAATGATTGACAGACGACTTAAAAGATTGCAAATTATATGAATCAGGAAAGCAAGATGAAGGAAGCGAATTCCAAAGAGCTGTTGTTCGAGGAAAAAAACTAGACGAATCAGCGTTTTTGGAACACTTAGAAACAGACACAGAAAAAGGATGACACTTAATTGAATGACGAGTAACACGAGAATGAATTTTAGTAGATGGCACAAGAGACACTAGCTCTTTAGAGCAGTGCCCATTATAGTATTTGTAGAAAAGAGAAAGAGAAGCAACATTACGACAATGTGATAATGGTTAGAGGTTGGCTGCAAGAGCAGGTCCAACTATGTTTACAATGCCTTTTTGCACCTTGTCTAAAAGAGAAAGGGCATCATTAGAAGATCCGCCCCAGATATGGCAACAGTATTCCATACAAGGCCGGATTTGAGATTTATAGAGATAAATAATAGAATCCAAAGAAAGAAAGCGACAAGCTCGATAAAGAGATGCAGCCTTAGCAGATGCTAATTTTGCAACTGATTTGATATATGGTTTCCAAGAAAGATTGGAAGTAAGAGTTAATCCTAGAAGATGAAGAGTAGGTGACTCATCGAGTACATCACCGTTCATAAATATAGGAAGATCTAAACTATTGCGATAACAACTGGCTGAAAAAAATTTAGTTTTATCTGAATTAAAGTTCACCAGCCACTGTGAGCCCAATGGTGTAGCAGAATTAAGATCCTTTTCAAGCTCAAATGCCCCCTCAAAGCAATGAGAGAGTGTTGGTTATTTATCACGACAAGAATAAATGGTAGTGTCATCAGCAAACAATGCCACCTTAGATGAGAGAATATCAAGAAGATCGTTAATGTAAATTAAAAAGAGCATAGGGCCAAGGATAGAACCTTGAGGAACCCCTGAAGTTACAGAATAAGAAGAAGAGTGTTGTCCACCGAAGACAACTTTTATGCTACGATTGGAAAGGAAGGATTCAATGATCTTAAAGATGTTGCCGGATACACCATAAGAAGAAAGCTTATGGAGAAGACCAGCATGCCAAACTTTATCAAATGCTTTTGAAATGTCAAGAGCGATGACCTTAACCTGGTATGTTGTCCGGGCAACAAGCTGTAGAAGACTTTAGGCAGGAAATCACTTTAGATACAGATGTTGGAGTGATATGAATGTCATGCAATGGATCAACCTGTTTGTTGGCAATATCAGGTAGAATGCAACTAGTGGAATCAAGAGATGATATTGATGAAAAGTTTTTAGCAAACAATTCGGCTTTGTCTTTAGGTGAGGTGACAAAGTCTGAACCATACAAGAGAGGTGAAATTATAGATTTGCCCTTATTATTGATATTATTAAATATTCTCCAGAAGTCACGAGAGCCTAATTTTTGAGATGAGATACGAGATTTCATGACCTGAGAATAACGGGTTTTGGCGTTAGACAAAACCTTTTTACAATTGTTTCTAGCAGTAATAAACAGACGTCTGTTTTCTGGAGAACTGTTTTGCTGATAAATATGGAAGTAACGGTTTCGATTGGCAATCACAGCAGCACAGTGTGAGGAAAACCATGGAGGAGAGTGAGGCTTGACCTGGAATCGTCGAGAGGGAATAAAAGATTCCATGCCAGCCTGAATCCACGAAGTTACATTAGAAGCACATTTGTCGACAGGAAGACGAAAGACTTCTACCCAAGGGCTATCACGAAGAAAATCACGGAAAGAATCCCAGTCAGCTTTACTGTAGTTGTAAGAGGTTCGATAATAGGGGGATTCAGGTGATGAAGAAGAATGAGATGTTAGTTTTAGAGAGGTCAAACTGTGATCAGAAGAACCTAAGGATGAATGTGGAGAAACTGAGCACTGACTAGGATCAGAAACAAGACATAAGTCGAGTAGAGAAGGTAGATGATTTGGGTTGTCAGGAAAGCGAGTTGGAAAGTTGACTATTTGAGTTAGGGATTGAAAAAGGCAAAAGTTGTGGGCTTTAATGCCTGCAGAGTCACTGACACTAGAGCCAAGCCATTCAGAGTGGTGAGCATTAAAGTCACCGACAACAACTATATCAGCTGATGGATAAAGAGAGAGGGCTTGGTCAATATGACCAGAAATAACGTCAAAAAGAGTGCAGTCTTGAGATGAAGGAGAGCGATATAGAACAAAGAGAAAGGCAATAGAGTGAAATGGTGCTAAACGAAAGCACATGAAAGAATAGTCTGTGGATTCAAACCTAGTTTCACGACAAATGGGTGAATTCTTACGAATGTAAATGCCGAGGCCATTAGATGCTGTTTATTGTAAACCTTTTTGGATGTTTGTTGTACAAGATAAAAATAATAAAAATCGGTGTAAAGATGTAAGAAACTGGAAAAATTTATCTACAAAAATTGAAAAATACGAATCACAATTTTTTTCATTAAAAAACATTTATCTACCTGTTTAATATACAACATAAGGAAATTTAACACAGGGATTGACATGGCAGCTAAAAACCTTGTAAAACACAATGAAAAAAATTATAGGGTAGAAGCTCTGCAGCAATTATTTTTAAATAATATTTACATTAGCTTGAAGTAACATGACATTTCTCAGTCATAATGAATTATTAGAAGAACCATGTAATGGGAATTTTGTTAAATTGTTTCTACTTTAGTAGAATATGATTTTTTTTCAATCATTTATTAAATAAACTAAAAAGAGCAATTAAGTATATGAGTAAAACAATACAAAATAATATAGTTAAATGTCTTAGAAGTATAGTAGAGAAAGAAATAACAGAAAAAATAAAATCTGCTCCATTTTTTTCTATCATGACAGTTACAACAATTAACTCAACAAAAAAGAATGAAGTATATAGATATGTTTACATTGAATATGACGACAATGGAATTCCATCTTAAGGTAATGTAAAAGAGTCACTTATAGGATTTCAGCAAACGACCTCATAATATATCTTTGGTAAAAAGACAAACTTCCATTGATAAATTGATTGGACAAAGATGATAGCACTGGTGTATGAAGACACTAGCTATGTCAAGAACACATGATGGTTTTCAAAAAAAAATAAAAGAGCTACAACTATATTTAAACTATATATTTTATATTTATCGAACATTTTTGGTTATTTCACAACTTTTAAGTCAAATATAAAATGAATTCAACACAGTAAGTTTACTTCTTCAAAAAAAGAATACAAATTTACTAAAAGCTGCTTCTTTGCTGAAAAAATCCATGGAAACACAAAAACTATTTTGCTGAATGTAAAGAGCAGATTTTCAATGACAACATTTATAAAAAAATTTTAGATTTAAAGTACAGTGCTAGGAAACTAATTCTATAAGTTTGCTTTGGGGCCTCAAAACTGAAATTACACCACTGAGCAACATATATATAAATCAAGGTGTAACTTTTAACATTTACCTTACCTAATGTGTAATTAGGTCTGCAAAGTACTCAAAATCAAAATACAAAGCTAAATAAATTTATTTTTAAATACCATTTCTATTTAAAATTTCCAGTAGACCAAAAATATTGAATATCAGTTCTAAAATCACTTTGTTAAATTTTTTGTCAGTTTAGAAATTAATAAGCTTCAATAAAAAAAGTAATAAAAAAAATTAATATACCTCATTATTGACTTTTTCCAGTCTAATAAACTCATTGTCAATTAAAAACTTCATTGTATCACTAATTGATTGATCAGGATCTTTACCACTTATTGCTAAAAGACACACATGTAAATATGTGGACTGAGCATACAATTGAACATGTTCTGGTTGACTTGCTACTCCTGCAGCAATTACTTCAAGTAAGGCTCGCTTTAAAGTCTTTGAATTGCCTTCTCCATCTATCATAAAAAAGTATTTCTAAAACTAAATCCAATTAATATTCCTTGAATTATTAATTTTTTCATTTTTATTTCTTATCATGTTAGTATGAAGCATTTTTTATGCTAAAATGAAAAATCATTTAGTAACTTACACAGTAAACAACTGTATACAGGAACAAGGTCTGAATTCAAGAGTGATAGGCCTTTTTGCTTTTCAGTTGGTTTGCATATTAAAATACTTTCACCTTCTGAGTCAACATTTTTACGACCTGCACGACCTGCCATTTGTTTGTAAACCATAGGCTCTAACAGTTGACCGTGAAAAATAGGTGACCGAATAATGACTCTACGTGCTGGAAGATTTACACCTTAACAGAAATAAGTTTAAAAATTAGCTTACTTTATTATCAAATACCAAAGTATAGAAATATTTTTGAAAATTTTTTGGTCTAGATGGAAGTGTTTTCTTAGCTTATTTCTTTTAAAACAAGATTTTAACGTTTAATTAATCAATTATGCTTTTGGTCTTGTTGATTTTATAACTGTTTTAGGCAATATAGATTTTTATACTATCAACTAAAAAAACACTAAAGCAAGTATTTGAAAAGATTTCTAGCCAGCTATTCTAAATCAACACCAGTAATTTATCATTAAATTGTTGCTTTCTCTCTGATATGTTTTATTATAATATCCAAGTGAAGTTGAATAATAAAGCAAAAGTTATACCTACTACTATGTTAACTAAATAATTGAAAAGTTTGATTATCAAAGAAGTATTGTGAGCAAAAGTATAATTATCAAAAACAGATTAGAAGCAAAAGTTTGATTATCAAAAACAGATTGGAAACAAAAGTTTAATAGGTAAAGAAAGATTGAAAGCAAAAGTTTGATTATCAAACAAATATTGGAAGAAAAAGTTTGATTAGCAAATAAATGAAAGTTGGAAGCAAACTTCCATTTATTTGCTAATCAAACTTTACAAACAAATAAAAAAAGTTGGAAGCAAACTTTGATTACCACAGAAATTTTGAAAACAAATTTTGTTTATCAAAGAAATATTAAAAATAAAGTTCGAATAGTAAAGAAATATTGGAAATAAAGTTCGAATAGTAAAGAAATATTGAAAATAAAGTTCGAATAGCAAAGAAATATTGAAAATAAAGTTCGAATAGCAAAGAAATATTGAAAATAAAGTTCGAATAGTAAAGAAATATTGAAAATAAAGTTCGAATAGCAAAGAAATATTGAAAATAAAGTTCGAATAGCAAAGAAATATTGAAAATAAAGTTCGAATAGTAAAGAAATATTGAAAATAAAGTTCGAATAGCAAAGAAATATTGAAAATAAAGTTCGAATAGCAAGAAATATTGAAAATAAAGTTCGAATAGCAAAGAAATATTGAAAATAAAGTTCGAATAGTAAAGAAATATTGAAAATAAAGTTCGAATAGTAAAGAAATATTGAAAATAAAGTTCGAATAGCAAAGAAATATTGAAAATAAAGTTCGAATAGCAAAGAAATATTGAAAATAAAGTTCGAATAGTAAAGAAATATTGAAAATAAAGTTCGAATAGCAAAGAAATATTGAAAATAAAGTTCGAATAGCAAAGAAATATTGAAAATAAAGTTCGAATAGCAAAGAAATATTGAAAATAAAGTTCGAATAGTAAAGAAATATTGAAAATAAAGTTCGAATAGCAAAGAAATATTGAAAATAAAGTTCGAATAGTAAAGAAATATTGAAAATAAAGTTCGAATAGTAAAGAAATATTGAAAATAAAGTTCGAATAGTAAAGAAATATTGAAAATAAAGTTCGAATAGCAAAGAAATATTGAAAATAAAGTTCGAATAGCAAAGAAATATTGAAAATAAAGTTCGAATAGTAAAGAAATATTGAAAATAAAGTTCGAATAGCAAAGAAATATTGAAAATAAAGTTCGAATAGCAAAGAAATATTGAAAATAAAGTTCGAATAGTAAAGAAATATTGAAAATAAAGTTCGAATAGTAAAGAAATATTGAAAATAAAGTTCGAATAGCAAAGAAATATTGAAAATAAAGTTCGAATAGCAAAGAAATATTGAAAATAAAGTTCGAATAGCAAAGAAATATTGAAAATAAAGTTCGAATAGCAAAGAAATATTGAAAATAAAGTTCGAATAGCAAAGAAATATTGAAAATAAAGTTCGAATAGCAAAGAAATATTGAAAATAAAGTTCGAATAGCAAAGAAATATTGAAAATAAAGTTCGAATAGCAAAGAAATATTGAAAATAAAGTTTGAATAGCAAAGAAATATTGAAAATAAAGTTCGAATAGCAAAGAAATATTGAAAATAAAGTTCGAATAGCAAAGAAATATTGAAAATAAAGTTCGAATAGCAAAGAAATATTGGAAGTAAAAGATTAGCAAACAAAGTTTGAAAGCAAAGTCTGGTTACCATAGAAATATTAAAAGCAAAGTCTGGTTACCATAGAAATATTTTTTAGCTTTTTTGATTTGCTAACATTAAAAAGATTGTCAATCAGGCATTTCATACAATGTTTTCATAAAATGTAATTAACATAAGAGGTAGCAAAGTTTGCGTAATCAACAAACTCATTGATTATGTTATTTAGTAACTCAACTTGATTCTCTAGAAAATAAACTTGACTTACAAGATTTGTGCTTTAAATCTATAATTAGCAAAAAAAAATAAAAAATAAAAACAGCAACTATGTTTCTTTTTTGCTGTCTTCCTTTTTTTTAACTCTACACCCTTATTAAAAACTTTACACCATCATTTAAAACTTTACACCATTATTGAAAATATGAATTCATTTTAAAAAGATTAACATCAAATTATTAGGAAATAATTACGGCCTAATGGTTTGATTAACTTTCTGTAGCAATGAAAGGTTTTCCAAAATGAATTTAATAAAGAAATATTTGCAAAATACTATAGCAACCAAAAAACTAAAATATTTAGCAATTTTATCTATTAAAAATTTAGTAGCAAAATACTAATCTATATCTTTAAATTCAGCTAGAGAAAAATTTGCTTATTTAAAAATGGTTAGGAAATTATAATTTAAAATAATTATTACATTATATTGTTTTAGTATACCTCAGATTTGACAAATTTAACTGTACATTGTTTATAAAAAAATTATTTTTATGTAAAATCTTTATTTTTTCTGCAATAAATTTTCAATTAAACATTTTTTAATTAATACTTTTTTCTTTTTTTCAACATTTTAAAGTACCTCGCTAGGAACCTCATATTATAAGTTTGCCTTGAGGCCTCAAAACTAAAATTACGCCTCTGTGCAACATATATATAAATCAAGGTGTAACTTAGTTGCAGATTAACATTAACTTTACCTAATGTGTAATTAGGTCTGTAAAGTACTCAAAATCAAAATACAAAGCTAAATATATTTATTTTTAAATATCATTTCAATTCAAAACAATAGAAATGGTATTTAATGAAATTGTATGTATAGTAATTTATGTTAATTAAATATGTTGTATGTATAGTAACTTAAGTGAATTAAATATGTTGCATGCATAATAATTTATATGAATTAAATGTTGTATGTATTGTAATTTATGTGAATTAAATATGTTGAATGTATAGTAATTTATGCGTTTCTAATGTGTAAAAATTTATCATTCTTATCTTTAGCAGACATACTAAGTTTATTTTTATTTTTCTTGTTGCAATAATTTTTATAGTAAACTTTATTATATTTTTATTTCAAAATGGCTATAACACAAGTGAAGATTTTGATGAGACATTTAACTGTCGACAATTGAGATTTCCTTCATTTTCTATTTTAAAATTTTTAGGCGTATTATTTATTTTTCTTCTCCTGGCATTTTTAATTTTAGAAACATCTGCGAAATACTTGTAACATTTCAGATGGTATACTAATAGAGAGTTTTCAACAAATTTTTCAATTCAATTACCAAAATTATGTGTTATACCCATTAGCTTCTGAATAATGACTTTTTCTGCACTTATCAAAATTTATTCATGATAAAATAAATTAAATAAAATCTCATAATTGTTAAAATTCACAATTCTAAAAATGAATTAGACAGAAGTGCTTAAAAGATTTGGTTGCTGACATAATTTTATTTTGTTCTAATTATCAAGAAGACGAGTAATTTGCCACATACATTTATTTGCAAAAAACTATACAAAAAAAATTATATTTTTATTAAAAATTTTAAACACGATGAAAAGATAGTTGTGTAAATAATTTTTGTTAGGGGTTTTAACACTTATTCCTCAAAAACTGCAGAAGATAAAACTCTGAAACTTTTTTGATAATGCTATTACTTAACATAAGCTATTATTTCTAAATAATTTACTTGGTTCTAAGAGGGAGATTATAGACTTATGTGATTGACAGGATCAGTATCAATGAATAATAAAATTATTTTTTTTTAAATATTGAAAAAAATATACAATTATACTCAATCAACTCAAATGAAATCAAATTTTAAGAATTTTTTCTTTGAAAATAAAGCTCAAGCTCAGCAGATCCAACAACATTTTCAATGGATTTTTTGACCTAGAAGAATGAGCCCAAATATGACAAGAGTATTCCATACAAGGAAAAATAAAAAACAATGAAATCAGAAGTAATAAAATGGTAAGCACAATAAAGAGAGAAAAAAATAATTTTGCAATTAATTGGGTTTCCATAAGATGAAATAAAGTTAAGGACTAAACAAGAGTATTGTCATTGACCAACAAATTTTCAAGACCAGAATTTAACTGAAAGACAAATTTAGATCATATGCATACACGGAATTTAACTGAAAGATGAATATAGGCCAAATGTGTACCCTGCAATTTAACTGAAAGACGAATTTTGACTTTTAAACCAAATTAACTGAAAGCCAAATTTGGAAACATTGGAAGTGAAATTTTATGAAAACTTTAATATATTTTATAAAAAAATTTAAAATTTTTTCTGTTTTAGTTCTTGTCAGAGATTACCACAAAAGACCATTTAACTAGGAAGTTTATGCCTCTTTCCTTACTGATGGGGCGAAATATACTCAGACCTCGATTTGAACCCTGGATCTTTTGCTTCTAAACCAAGTGCTCTAACCACTGCGCCACGACTTCTGTATCATTTTTATTAACTAAAATTATTATTTTTTAGCTCATTAGTAACCATATCTCAAAATAAAAACAAACTAAGTGAAACAAAATTAATTTTTAAATTCTCAAAAACATATACACTCACAAAAAACAACAATTTGGGTCGAAAAAAATTTAAAAATACAGTAATAATGAGAATTTAAGTTATGGAATCTTTAAAACTCTTAATGTTTTTGAACAAACATGAACAAAAAAACATTTACAATGCTCATTGAAAAATTTCGATGTCAATTTTATAAAGAAAAAATATTGTGAAGAATATATTAAATATGTTAAATGTTCACCTATTTTTTACATATTTTTTGAAGGCGATAAGATTTAATAAGTGATAAATAGTCACAAATAAGATCAGCAGCATGTACTAAGCAATTAAAATGACATTTTGTCAAGACAGGAATATATGGTTGTGTCATTAGCAAATAGAACCATTTTAGAGGTAAGATTATTAGGGATATAATTTAGATGAAGAACAAAACAGGACCAAGGATAAAACCTTGTGGTACCCCTGAAGCTACTGGAAATAAAGAAAATTGATGTTCATTTCATAAAAATTATAATACTGTGGTTTTAAAGAAATATTTTTAAAATTTTAAAAATACTCCTAGATACACAATATAAAACAAGCTAATGGAGAAGACCAGCATGCCAGACTTTATGAAAAGTTTTTGATTTTGTCAAAAGCAATAGTCCTTGCCTCATTACTTCTATCTAATACATGACTTTCTGTCATAACAGTTAACAAGTCAGCATTAGGCTGAGATGATCGAAATCCATATTTACTGTGAGAGAGTTGTTAGACTCAGGTTAAGGTACTAGAAGTTAATTCAAAAACTTTACTAATAGACTGTAAGAAGACTGATTGGGCAACAGTAAGAAGGCTCTGAGTTTAAAAAAAAAAGGAAAACAAGATTCAGATAAGCACTTGTTAAATAGCTTGAACAGTAGTCGTGAGAGATGTAAAGAACACTTTTGTAAGACTGTGACAAGAATGTTGTTTGGACCACAAGCTGTAGAGAAATTGAAGTGAGAAATAGCTTTTGCAACAGAAGTAGGAGTGATGTCTAACAAAAGTAGGAGTGATGTCTAACAAAAGTAGGAGTGATTTCTAACAAAAGTAGGAGTGATACCTAACAGAAGTAGGAGTGATGTGCAACAGAAGTATGACTGATGTCTGACAGTGGATTAACCTTCTTCAATAGGATGATAAGAAGCCATAAGATTCAAAAGATTAATTTCGGGGAAATTTGTTGGCAAATAATTGTCTTATAATAATTATCAAATAGTCTTTTTCTTGAAAGAAGTAATACAAGATGACATAAAAATCGTATCCAGATATTAAAAATGGAATGTTAGATTTCTAACACCAATTTTATTGATTTCTTGCAATCATAAAGGGACATTTGTTTTTTATAGAGTTTTTCTTGTAGAAAAGATGAAAAATGTGATCATGATTAAAAATAACAGACTTCATCATGATTAGAAATAACAGACTTATTTTTTATGTCTCACAAAGATCAAGTCGGTTATTTCTAATTAAATTTCTGCTAATCAATTTAAAGTTGTAAAAAGGGTTTCTATCTGATTTCAACAATTCACACTAAGATAGACACCGCCAATGCACAACATACAATTGTTAATACTCAAACAGCTTTAAAACTTTTTATATCTTTGTTGTTTTTAATAACTCTTTTTAAGATTTCTTAACTAGTTACTAAATAAGTAAATAAATAAGAAATGAAAACAAGAAATACTATGAAAGGAATGCTATAAGTTTTATCTTTTATTTAATACTAAACATTCTATAACAAACTTTACTTCATCAATGTAAAAAGTATAACAAAATTTATGTTAAATATACCTGCTGTGTAGTCTGTTCAAAATTGATTATCTAAAATAATAAATATAATCCATGTCCTACATTTTAAGTAAGTTATTCTCTAAAAATGTTTATTGAAAATAAAAACCCAGAGACCACAACTACAATTTTTCATAAGTTTTAACTTTTTTTTTTTTTTTTTTTTTAAAGCTTTAACATGAATTTTTTTTTTGAGACTACACTTTCAAGAAAGTTTTATAGAAAAAACTATATAGACTGATGTTTGACATAATCAAGTAAGGAGTTCTTTATTTTAAAATGCTGCAGTACGTCATTGAATATTTTGAAAAAAAAAAAATAAAAATATAAAATCTATTAGAAATGATTTCCAATAAGTTGTAACCAATGTCTTGAATGTATTTGTACAGGTATGCCACAGTTCAGAAATAAATTTTTCTAACTTTTCGTTAAAAACTTATTTCCTCCTGATATTTCTATTGTTCAAAGATGCTAATTTACCACGAAAACTTCATTATCATTCCCAAACAAACTCTTTCCCTACAGAACTGCCCCTTAACAAAACAGGTTGTAAGGAAATAAAAAAATCAAGGCCAAATCTAAACAAAGTCTAATCAATAAAAAACATAAAAGTAATTAAAAAACATCAATAAAAAATAGAAAAAAAAATTTAAAAACATCAAAAAATGAGTAATAGTATTAAATAGTTAAATTTTCGAAACAAAGACATTTTTTTCGAAACGAAGACATTTTTAAATATAAACAATCATTATTAAAGAATTCTAATCAAAAACAAATAAGTATTTCTTATATTTGAAAGCAACTTACTTTCTCTTTTTATGCATTGTAACAAAGCCTCATTAAACTATTTTTTTTAATTTCATATTACTCATGCTTTCACTTACAATAATTTCCTTTTATATGAAGGAGTTTAATTGGAGACATAGTCTTTTTGCCACCAGCTTTGTATATTTTTGAGCATTTCCAAAAAATCATGCATGGAAACTCGTATATGTTTTGTCTATTATTTTCATAATAATAAAATTGGCAATATCCAATTTAATTCTACCCTAAATATTTTGTAAACAAAGAATGGTACTCACTAGTAATGAAAAGTTAGTTGGAAGTTGAAAATTTGTGGATTTCATGTAGATATTTTTATGAAAATAAATAGCTTTTGAGTATTTCAAGCGAAATATTATATCACTACAACTCGTATTTAATATATTTTTAATGAGAAATAGTAAGCATAAAATATTTCTAGTGTGTAGCGTTTAGAAAACTATTGTATATTTTTCAAACTACTGCAACATTAACACACAAAATAATTAAAATGATAAAAATATGTATTTCAATATTCAGGTAGCCTAAAATATGAAAAAAATTTTTTGTTAGAATAGTTTTTGCAAAAATCATAATGGCATTGCTATAAGTCTCAGCTTCTAATTGTAAAAACAAAGAAAAATAAAAAATCACACACAAAAATGGAAATGCCCTTTATATATTTCACTCAAAACCTTTTTTCTTTTTCTTTATATTTTCTTGATCTAACAGCAGATTACATGTTGTTTTTTCCCTTTGCTTACGATATTTTATTTATTTTTAGATATATTTTATACTCTAACAAGGCACTATAAATTGCCATTACTACTTTTTGTTTATTTCTATTTGGTGCATCGCCAATAATAGAAACTATAAAATCCTAGATAGTGCAACAAACTACAAGCAACATTTTTTAACATTAGGTCATGGGACAGCATTAATTGAGAGAAGCCTCAGCATAAATAGAAATATGCCTTTGTGTAAAAATAATTTTTGTTTATAACACATTATTAAATGCAAAATGTGTGGTAAAAAGTTATTTTTTTACTAGGCATATTACTTTTATTACTGAGGCCACTGAAGTTATACACTAAAATTATTTTTTCACTTGGCATATTGTTAATACTGAGGCCCTTCTCAATTAATGCTTTCTAATGACCTAACATAAAAACAAGCATCAAGACTTTTGACTTGATTTTGTCTTAAGTTATTTGAGAGTTTTAAAATAAGATTAATCTAAACAATTTCCAACATAAAATTTTTTAATTGTGAAAAAGCAAGATTGCATTCATTTGAAAAGGTATGCAAGTAGGAAAGAACCAAATAAAGTACAGATTCTGTTCAAAAAAATTGAAATTTACTATTAAATCATTGACTCTAAGCTGATGCAATCAGTTACTTCAAGAAAAGAAAGTGGTTGCAGACTAAAATTTATAACGATATAAATTTTATTCTAGTTAACTAAATGGATTCAGCCTTTTCACTAACTACTATATTAGAAAACATTTTCTGATATAGTAGACCATTATTATTACATAGGTTTAAGGAGAAATTATTCTGTATTGAATGTAAAACAGAAAAAATCAGAGTAATGGTCTCAAGAACTGCTTGATTGTGCATAAATGTAAACTCTCCAGAGTTTATATTTCTGCAAAAATGTGAAGAAGCAAGATACGGGCAATGACTTTTGAAAATGTTTTTTGCTTTCTATGTGAATTGGGACAGCTCTTCAATATATATTTCACAAGTTAAATTGAACTTGGCATGTTTTGAACTTATCTAATTTTTTATTATAACTTAGTTAATTTTTAAACAATAAATAACTCTATCTTGAATTAAGTTGTTATTTCAAATTTTTGTAATAAATGTGTGTCTATTCTTAAAAAATGTGAAAAAAAGAAATGAACCACCTAATAAAATTTTGTGCGGTTTGTACTATAAATAAATAACCATTATCAAAGTTAACTTTTGTTCTTTAATAAATATCAATCTATCAGAACAGTCTTTACACCTTCATAATTAACTTTTTTTTAATGTTTCACTTCTTATTTTAACATTAGTATTTATTGACCTGAAAAATAAAAATATTTATTATAAAACATTTAAAAACATCAAAATTTCATGAGGTGTCACAAGTAGAACATGTTTATCTTTTATATTTAAACATATTAACTATTTACGCACACAAACACAAAGAAATATATAATATATAAATACCTGATGATAAAGTAGATGTAGCAACAAGAACTCGTAAAACGCCTCTTCTAAAAGCACCCTCTAAAATATCTCGTTCATCCATAGTTAAACCAGCATGGTGATAAGCTACTCCTTGTCGAACCACCTTCTCTAACATTTTGTCAAGTCCAACTTGTGTTCGCTGCAGCTGTTCTATGACATCTTCAATCAGAACTTTGCTTATTAATGGAAAACCGGATTTTTTAACATTAGATTCTGAAGTTTTGAAAGAGATTCCTATAGGGTTTTGAAGAAAATATTCGGATATTGTTTCTGAAAGTTTCTCGCACCAATTTTTTGTTGGACAAAAAATAAGTACTGAGTTTCCTTCTACTATTGTTTCAACGCACAATGGAATAATCCCTTCTTCATCCCCTTTAATGCCTCCGTAATTACTAACTATCGACACTTCTTTTCCACTACTGTTTAGTATATGATTCCCAACCTTTATATGCTCTGTTAAAGGAACTGGACGAAAATTAGTAAAGTATAAATCTGCTTTAAGCCACTTTGCAAGCATGTCTAAGTTAGGGAGTGTTGCACTCATGCCTATGATTTGTATTTCAGCATCATTACTTGCTGTTAAAAACTTGATTTTTGTGAGCAACAACTCAAGTAAGTAGCCTCGACCAACATCACCTATCATATGCATCTCATCAACCACTACACAGCACAAATCCAAAATTTTTTTGCTCTCCATTAACTTATTTATTAAGGAGTTGGCCTTCTCAATAGTACATACAGCAATATCAACTGTATTTAAACCACCAGCAGAGTTTTCATTTCCCATGAATCCTCCAATTGTAATTCCTGAATCTTCAAACTGATCCTAAATTATAAATTTTTTTATGAGAAAAATTAAAATTGCTAATTAAAATGAAAAAATTCAATAAAATTAAAATTGCTGAGAAATTTTTAACTAGTTGCGTTAATACACTTAAAATTTATCACAAACTTAAACACAATATATATTTTTTAATGCAAGTATTTCAATAGCTAAATCTTATATTTAAACTATTCTGTAACAAATATTTTTTTGTTTAGTTTGGTTTATTCATGGTCAACAAAATTTACAAGTTATTGACAAAGAGCGGGACACCAAGCTACTCTGTGATGAAAATACAGTTTTTAGATTTCAGTTAAGACGCCAGAGCAAAGAAAGTTTGTATTTGAAATTGTTCTTTGAGTTAACTGCATTTTGGGTTAAAGCATATTTTTCACGATGAAAACTGTAAAATCCAGAAAAATTAAAATTCTCAAAATAAAGAGAATAGATTGAAAAACAAAGTACTTTTAGACAAATGCCTAAATAAAAATTAAAAATAATTTATTAAAAGCAGAGTTTACAAACTTGACTGGTTTTGAAATCGAGGTTTTTATAACAAAAACCCATTCAAGGTGATATTGTGAACACACAACATTGACAGTGCATAACATAAAAATATACAATGGCTGCATAAGTAAAAAATTATATGACTATTTATGAAATAGTATAAAAACAGTATGAAAATCTTGAAAATTGTACTCAACTGATTGTAGAAAATGTGTGCTTTTTAATCACTAAAAGTGTTTTGCAAAATTTAGCTCAGTTTACAATGATGAAGTTAGTGAGCTCTTTAATACACTTCAGATTAATCAAATAGAAGATTCAGTTTGAAAGCACTATTGAAAGTTACAATAAAACTTCATAAGGTTTGAACAAGTTCTATACTGCTTGTTTTGGAAATGTAGCAATCCAAAGTAAGCTTTCAACTTTTAAATTGTGGTGCTGAATATGTTAGATAATTATTAAGGCATCTTGTATATAGCACTGCAAAAAGAAAAGATTGAATTGAAGTTATTTAAAAAAAAAGAAAAGAAGATAGCCAGGAAAAAAAGAAAGAAACAAAAAACAAACAAATATTGAAAACCAAATCAAACCAAATAACCAAGAGAAAGAAAAAAGAGAAAAGAAACAAGACAACTATAAACCAAAGTTAAAAAGGTAGAGCGCTCACTTTATAAGTGAGAGGTTCCGAGTTCGATCCCCAACATGTCCCTGGTAGTACCGTGCTCAACTCGTTTCTCCACGCAGTGGCCTTGTTCATCAAAGTTTGTATTTGGAGTTATAGAGTTGAGAGAGGGTTATACCACAAATAAGTAGCCTCCTTGTCTGTAGTGGCCTTCTCGGCCTTGAGGAGGTGAATTAATAAAAAAAATAATAAAAAAATAAAAAAACATTCAAAAATGGAAAATAGTTAAAAAGAACTAAAATAAAATTAAAAAATTGCTCCATTTTTGTAGAAACGAAAAAGAATAATTTTTAAATTTTATTAATTTTTGTGCATTGTATATCGTCGAAGATAGAGCAAATCCACAAACTAACACATCGCTCAATAAGTCCGTAGGATAGCTAATAAAACAACAACATTTTGACATAATTTGATTTTATTCATCAACATAGTCTCCTTTAAAGGCGATACAGTCATTCCAGCGCTTCTCTAACTTTTCGATACCATGTTTGTAGAACGATTTATCTTTTCCTTCAAAATATGCTTCAGTTTCGGAGATGACCTCCTCATTCGATCCAAATCTCTTTCCCTGGAGCATCCTTTTGAGATCTGAGAACAGCCAATAATCGCTGGGGGCCAAATCAGGCAAGTATGGTGGATGGGGCAACAATTCGAAGTGTAATTCATTCATTTTTACCATTGTTTTCATTGACTTGTGACACGGTGCATTGTCTTGATGAAAGAGAATTTCTTTCTTCTTCATGTGCGGTCGCTTTTCGTCAATTACAGCCTTCAATCGTTCCAATAATGCCATGTAATATTCGCTGTTGATCGTTTTACCTTTCTCAAGATAATCAATGAACAATATACCATGGCTATCCCAAAATATGGAGGCCATAACCTTGCCAGCAGAAGTTTGAGCCTTTGGGCGCTTTGGGCGGCTTTCACCCGCTGGTGTCCACTCAGCCGACTGTCGATTTGACTCAGGAGTGAAATGGTGGATCCATGTTTCATCCATTGTGACGTAGCGACGCAAAAAATCCTTTTTATCTCGGTGAAATAGTGCCAGACATGCTTCAGAATCATCGATTCGTTGTTGTTTTTGGTCCGGTGTTAGCAAACGCGGCACCCATTTCGAACAAAGCTTTCTCATACCCAAATGTTCGTGTAATATTGTAAACACACTGCCTTCTGATATCTTTATGGCCTCGGCAATCTCCTTCAATTTCAATTTGCGGTCGGATAAGACGATTTTATGGATTTTTTTGATGTTTTCCTCAGTAACTGCCGAATTTGGGCGACCAGAGCGTTCAGCATCATCGGTGTTTGTACGACCATGTTTAAAGTCAGCAAACCACTTTTCAACCATTTGCCTCGATGGAGAGGAGTCCGAATAACACTTATCAAGCCATTGTTTGGTCTGCACCGTGTTTTTTCCCATCAAAAAGCAATGCTTAATGAGCACACGAAATTCTGATTTTTCCATTTTTTTCAATTCACAAAAGTTGATTCAATCGTTCACACACTAACTTGGTAAATAATGGTCCGATTGTTATGAAACTTTGACAGATATTGTTTGAAGGTTGGTACTTTCTAAAAACAATACGGATTCGGTATTTGTGTTGCCATCTATATGTCATCCTACGGACTTATTGAGTGATGTGTTAGCATTGGATAATACCGTGTATCTGCACTACAGAATTTTTACTGGAGAATGTTAAAACTTTAAATTTGTTTTATTTCAACAGATTTTTGGCTCATTTTAGCATAGAGAGCATGATTTATGTTCTTTGCAATATCACAATAGATATTTGGTGTTTAAGTTAATTATACCCAATTATAATAGTCAATGCTACTTACGCAAATTTGCACTATTCAATATATATTCGTGTATTTTTGTGTATCATTTATGTTGTTATGTGCATTGTTTATGTTGTCATGTACTTGATATTTTTATTTTTATTTGTTGAATGTTGGTTGGACATTTTTGAAGTTATATACATTTTTAAAACTGTATATATATATATATATATATATATATATATATATATATATATATATATATATATATATATGTGAATAAATACATTTGTATGTGAGTGTATGTAGGGGCGTATATGTATTTCTGTATGCATTTGTATGTATGTATGTACAGTTGATTCTCAATACCTCGACAACTTAATATCTGAAACTTTTGTGAATCTTGAACTTTGTTTCCGGTCCCTTGCACACTCGTTTAAGCCAAAATTCTCTCAATATCTCAAACTTTTTCCCCAGTCCCCTGATAGTTCAAGATACTGAGAGTCAACTGTATGCATATGTGTGTATGTGTATCTATTTTATTTTTGTTATATTTTTTGTCAGTTTTGATTTTAATGCTAAATATATTTTTTCTTATTTTTAATCTTTTTTGTTATTGTTATTTCTATTAAAATTATTGTCATAATTGGTATTATTATTTTTAATTTTATTATTATATATTTGTTTTATATTATTGTTAGTTGTTACGTTTTATCATTGTTTTTTTAACTGTTTGTAATCTAACTTTGTAATCTAACTTTGTGTATATATAGCTTTTGTGTTTATAAAAGCAAGTAACTTATTATTATTATTATTATTATTGTTATCATTATCATTAGCTATGTTCTTTTGTTGTTGTTGTTATTAATATTGTGCTTCTTATGTTTATTAATAGCATTATTTTCATTGTTATTAATACCATTGTTATTATTAATGTTATTATTAACATTATTATTATTATTAGTATTATTATTAACATTATGATTTTCAGAGTTTTTATTATTTATTATTAACCTCATTATTATTAGGTGTTTCGCATCATTTTTTATTATGGCATATTTTATCATAGCATAGGAATAATGATGCTATATAAATACATTATTAGTATTTATATAGCATCATTATTAGTTTTTATACTATTTGTAAACATCCTTGAATTGTAAGATCACATAATTCAGAATATATATCAATATTCTTGATATTCATTATATTTTAGAGATATATTTCAGTATAGAGATTTATTTCAGTAATAATAAAACATCAAATACACAATACAGTTAGTAAAAATAAAGATAGAAATATCTTGGAGGTTATGTTATTCACAAATTAAAAAAAAGAAAAAGAGAAAATCAAAGAAACAAATATATGTAATACAATAATATAAAATAAATTAAAATACACAATAAACAATATCTAAATTAAAAAGTTAAACAAAAAATATATCTGACCTAAAGCTTGTCAGTACTCTTAATTAAGGAGGATTTATTGGTATAACAACTGAGTTCACTAAGAACATAAGCTACTAAGTTCACTAAGAACATAAGCTACTAAGTTCACTAAGAACATAAGCTACTAAGTTCACTGAGAACATAAGCTACTAAGTTCACTAAGAACATAAGCTACTAAGTTCACTAAGAACATAAGCTACTAAGTTCACTAAGAACATAAGCTACTAAGTTCACTAAGAACATAAGCTACTAAGTTCACTAAGAACATAAGCTACTAAGTTCACTAAGAACATAAGCTACTAAGTTCACTAAGAACATTGCTATTAAGCATAAAGCAATACAAAATAAAACAGAAAAAAAATCCTAAAAATGATTAAAATATAAAACAATCATTTAAAATAAATTAATAAAAAGGTATATATAAAATGTATTAGCTTTTTCTATTCTGCAAAGAGTCTTTTCCTTCCATATTTATGGATTTTTAAACATTAATGCTTGTTTAAAAATCATGTTTGCTTTTACTATTTTTGTCAGATATCTAGTATTTCCAGTATCAAGAAAAATACTTCATTAAATCCATATTGCATTAGTAGTAAGTCTGTATCACAGTTATCTTAAGAATGTCAAATATTCTTTTGAGCAAAATATTTCTCTATTGGGACTTGACAAAATGTACTTAGAAGTAACCTAACCTAACAAAATTTTTATAAATTTTACTAAATTACATGGCATTGATAACAAGGTTGTGTTCTTCAGCTTGATAAAAGAAAATGATTAATACTTCTGTATTTCTAATTTTCTAATATTAATTAAATACTTCTGTAATTCTACCAAAGGGTTTTAAATATCTCAAAAAATTTAATTTTTGAGATATCCAGAGGGCCAAAAATTTTAATTTTTAATATATATATCAATAGGATATCTATAGGATATCTCAAATATCTATAGGATATCTCAAAAATTAAGTACAAACTCTATATCAGTTGAACTTTATTAGTTGATAAAGTTCAAAAATTTATGTCAAACAACTGATTTGTATCTGAGTAACACAAAATATGTGAATAACACAAAAATTTTTTTACTTAAATATATGCTTTACAAGATGTATGCATAAACATATATTAATCTATTTGTATTGGTGAACGTTGCTAACTTCTAGAAGATCTTTTAGTACTTGAAACTATTTAGCAGTATTATTAATATTCTCATCCAGAATTTTTTCATTCCATTAACCCATAATTCTTACATAATATTCTCTATAATATACTCTAATATTTTACAACTGTTGATCGAATCAGCTTCTTTGAGAGCTACCAGAGTTCGGGAAACCTTACTAAAACCATTAAACTGAGTTTTAGAGCAACACCCATATTAGTAGATAACAGGAAGAGTTGCATTGCCACTATCAAGGAGGCACAAGCAAAAAATCTATATGTAGAGTCGAGAAAATCCAGCATTCATCATCCTAGGTAGGAAACAATGTAACACAGGTTTACATCTACTTCAGCCTAATAGATGAAGAAGGGGTTTGAAGCTGGTCAGCAGAGTTATTTTGTTTACCTCTTAAGCCTTTGCTTCCACAAAACAGTAGCTGGATGGAGTTAACATCTGTATTACCAAGTCACCATCTCTAGCCTTTACTCAATCAAAAACCCCAAGCAAGGGATTTTTAAGTCAGAGTTTGTTTCACCTAGCCTTTGTGTAAAAAAGCAAACCCTACAAGGCAACAAGGCATGGGGCATATAGTACTGGGTTACATGATACCAGTAGCAGGGTGATCGTGTTGATCTTGAACCTGACCTGACCTGTTTGCATATCAATTGTATGCAGTAGTACCCCTATTTTGTCATTAAGTTTTTTTTGTAACTTTAATCATCAAATACTCTCAATACCATGAGCAACCAAAAGATTTTTATTTAACAATGAAAACCTTTTGTGCACAGTCACGCTTGATTTACACTCTATTGTGGTGTCAATAAACTTCACAATAAAAATTAATGAAGGTTTGAAACCAGCTAGTTATTTTATTGATAAAAAGCTTATACGCAGCTTTTATTGAAAAAAGCATGCAAAAATAATATTTATATGTATGTATGCATGTATGTATATATGTATTTATGTATGTATGGATGTATGCATGTATGGATGTATGCATGTATGCATGTATGCATGTATGTATGTATGTATGTATGTATGTATGTATGTATGTATGTATGTATGTATGTATGTATGTATGTATGTATGTATGTATGTATGTATGTATGTATGTATGTATGTACAGTATGTCAAAAAAGTCTATCATCCCCTGATGGTTTTTTCAATAAAAACAAAATTTTATATGCTTAAATATAGATTTTTGATTTTTAATATTTCTTTTTTAAATATTGAATTTATATCAAAAAACATTTTTATAACAAGAAATTAATATTCTTATACTTAAAACAAAAACTATCCACTAAATTAGAAAAAGTGTAAGTCAAAAAAGTGTATCACCCCTTATATAATTATTTTGCTAATATAAAATTAATAGTCTGGATGGTGTTTGATCAGCTACTTTAATTTTAAAAAGACTCCATAAATTTTCAATCGGATTTAGGTCTGGTGACTGAGGAACCCAATCTAACATCTTAATACTGTTTTTCTTTAACCACTCAGTAGCTAACTTTGATGTGTGCTTAGGATCTCCATCCTGTTGAAAGATAAAATTACGAGATAAGCCAGCACTTCTGGCGCTTGATCTCAGTTTTCGCTTCAGAATGTCAGTATAAACCTCTTTTGTCATTATTCCATCAATGAATTCGAGTTCCCCAACACCACTCCAAGCAAAAGAGCCCCAAACCATCATTTGACCTATGATAAGAGGAAAAAATAAGTTAGGAGGATATATTATATTGAAATTTTATAATAAAGCCTAATGTCACCTCCCCCATGCTTGACAGTTAGTCTCATACATTTAGGATTTAGGCATTCAGCATTTTTTCTCCATTTGCGTATGATACCATCAGAACCAAACAAACATATTTTTGTTTCATCGGACCATAAAACTCTTTTCCATGGGTCAATAGTCCAATTTGAATGTTTCTTAGCCCAAGCCAATCTTTTCTTTTGATTCTTTTTACTCAAAAAAGGCTATTTTGGAGCAACTCTACCTACAAAACCTCAATTTTTCAAGCGATTGCGAATAGTTTGAGGATTTACAGTTACATCATGATCTGTTTGTAAATCTTTCGCAAGCTTTAGTGCAGATAATCTTCAATCTTGTTCACTTTTTCGAATAATTTCTCTATCAATGCGTTGGGTAGTCTTAGCTGGGCGTCCTTTTCTTGGCAAATTTTTAACAGTACCCATTTTTTTATATTTTCTAATGATATTTCCTACACTATTAGGCTTAACATGGACTATTTTAGAAATAGTTTTATATCCTTTTCCACTTTAAAATTGTGTCCCAGGACCAGTTTTTTACTGATTCATGAATTTCATATCTTTTCACCATAATTTTCTTATTAAGAACCTAAAAAGAAAACAAACTTTGCTAAAAAATTAGTTAGAATAACTTCTATCAACCAAATTTTGATTGTTTTTGGGTTATTTTCTGCAATTTTACTAATTTAAACAACAGAAAAGTTAAAAAATGATTAGGAGGTGATACACTTTTTAGACTTACACTTTTTCTAATTTAGTGGATAGTTTTTGTTTTAAGTATAAGAATATTAATTTCTTGTTATAAAAATGTTTTTTGATATAAATTCAATATAAAAAAAAAAATTGAGGTCAAAAATCTAAATTTAAGCATATAAAATTTTGTTTTTATTGAAAAAACCATCAGGGGATGATAGACTTTTTTGACATACTGTACATACATACATACATACATACATACATACATACATACATACATACATACATACATACATACATACATACATACATGCATACATGCATACATGCATACATGCATACATCCATACATACATAAATACATATATACATACATGCATACATACATATAAATATTATTTTTGCATGCTTTTTTCAATAAAAGCTGCGTATAAGCTTTTTATCAATAAAATAACTAGCTGGTTTTAAACCTTCATTAATTTTTATTGTGAAGTTTATTGACACCACAATAGAGTGTAAATCAAGCGTGACTGTGCACAAAAGGTTTTCATTGTTAAATAAAAATCTTTTGGTTGCTCATGGTATTGAGAGTATTTTAGGATTAATTTAATTTAGGATTTAATAAATAATCTCTCGAAACAAAAGTTGAACTAAATTAAACTCATGAATTTTGTATTTTTTGTTTATACAGATATTATGCTTGGAGATAATGTTTAATTTGACAATAGAGAGAACTAATATTACCTAAAATATAAATTTTAGCAATTGATCTGCATCATTGGAATAAATCAAATTAAAAGTTTATCTTGTTTTTTCATTAAGATTAATTTGAATGAGCAAATTAAATAACTGAATATTGTGTTATGAACTCATTCATAGTCTAGAAATGTCCTTCAAGTTAGGTTATATTTAAACAGTAATTGACTACTGTTTATGTAAAGAAACACACAGACTTATCTTTATTATCTGGTTCTCTGCTCTGGAAAATTAATGAAATAAGTAAGGAATGTGTTTGATCCATAACATACAGTTGTAAATCTATTAAGATTTTATTTATCAAGGATCAAGGGTCAAAGATTTGTCTAAAGTTGCATTATGTGAAATTATTATCAAAGATCAAAACTTTAACAAAATCTTGTAACAGTTCTACTACTTTTAATTATCCAGCTGCTCTGGCTTCTAATAGAAGAGTATTTAAAAATTGGTATACATGAAGATGATTAAAGTTACAAAAAAAACTTAATGACAAAATAGGGGTACTACTGCATACAATTGATATGCAAACAGGTCAGGTCAGGTTCAAGATCAACACGATCACCCTGCTACTGGTATCATGTAACCCAGTACTATATGCCCCATGCCTTGTTGCCTTGTAGGGTTTGCTTTTTTACGCAAAGGCTAGGTGAAACAAACTCTGACTTAAAAATCCCTTGCTTGGGGTTTTTGATTGAGTAAAGGCTAGAGATGGTAATACAGATGTTAACTCCATCCAGCTACTGTCTTGTGGATCAACATGAAAAATCAACAGGGGGTGACTTTTTTAGCACAGTAACTAACATATAATCTGATTAAGAAATATCAATGAATCATGATATGCTCAATATGACAGGGCCCTCACAACATTTGAGGAATAACTCTGCTCTTAAACTTATAATGAGTTTTATGGTTGTTTAAGATTATATTTAATAATAGTTTTTAAGAAACAATTGAAATATTTCTTGTTATAATGAAAACTAATAAATCTAATAGTTTTATTAATTTTTTAACAATGAAAAATCGCCATTAAAAAAAAAAATTATTGTAAATGAAACTCAACTTAATAACAACAACAAAAAGATAAAAAAATTAAATCAATCTATTCTCAATTGTTACTGATTTTACTGTATTCACCTTCTCAAGGCTGAGAGCAACACTACATTAAAGAAGGGTGCACTTTTTCTTTTTTTTAATTGCTGCTACACCCTTTCTCAGTCCTTTAACTTGAAAACATGAGTCTTGATGAACAAGACTCTTTTGTAAAACAAGTTGAACAAGGTACTACCGGAGACATGATGGCAACTCTGTTCCTAAGTGCTCCAAAAACTCTTATTCCTCTAGTTTTTTTTCTTGAACATCAGTTCTTTAGAATTCGCTTCCTTCATCTTGTTTTCCTGATTCATATAATTTGCAACCTTTTAAGTCATCTGTCAATCGTTATCTTGCTCTACAAGCTTCATCATTTCTCTTCCAGTAACTTCCAACTCTAATTAGTGGTTGCTTGCAGCCTTGTTGGAAGCAAAGATGTTTAAAAAAAAAAAATTGAAGTTAGACCTTTTTTACAAGAAATCTTTAGTTTTCATAAAAGAGTACCCTACCACTGCATCACTAAATCACTACTACATTTAATTACTTTAACAATGTAATGCTATTAATTAGTTAGTTCAAACAAATGAGAAATAGTAGCAAAAAGAAAAGTGATCAATGCAAATAATAAATAAGAATTAAGTCAAAAAGCATTTGTACCTAACAGGCATGAGGTAGTGTCTAGCATTGAACTCCTAGATACTACTTTATAACATTTATTGACAAAAGAATATTGTATAACAAATAAAAAACTTTTTACAAGTGTGTCTTCCATCAATGGTGGACACAATTGTAAAAATTTTGTATATGATTTTGTGTATGAAACACACATCATAAAAAAACATTAATTTTTGTTCCTCTAAAACTAGTATCTGATAAAGACAGAGTTAGCTATACAATAAAAAAAGTTCTACACTGAAACCAAAAAAAAACAAAGTTTATTCTCACTATTGAAATTAATTAAAGTTAGATATTTCTTTAAAATCAATAAAAAAACTCAAACTATTGAATTTGAGTCCTCAAAATATTGGGTCTTAAAAGTTCAAAAGTTGATGATACGCACAGGTTTCAGCTTCCCTAATTTATATATCAGCATATGTAAATATATATACATATATACCTATGTATATATGTATATATATTTATATATATACATATATATATAAATATATATACATATATACATAAATATATACACATATATATAATATATAAACATATATACATATATATAAATATATATACATATAAATATATATATATATATATATATATATATATATATATATATATATATATATATATATATATATATATATATATATATATATATATATATATATATATATATATATATATATATATATATATATATATATATATATATAAAAGGAGGACACATCCTCCTTTTTTATCCTTTGTTTAAGTTTTTAATATTTTCATAAACTTTTTTTTTTACCATATATTTCCATATTTAAATTCAGCTATTTTTAAAACTATAACTTTTAAAGTTTATTTGACATTCTATTTTTGACATTCTATTTAATTAAAACCTCAAGTTCTACTTATAAATTTGGGCATCTTGTCTTAATGCCAATTCATTCATTTATCAAACAGTTTGAAAAACAAAAATCGAAACAATAAAATTTAAAATATATTTTTATTCCATTTAAAACTAACTGTTTAAATGAAATTTACCTCAGAACTGTATGATTTTTCGAGTTCGTTTGTTGTTCTATAGACCGGCAAAAGAATTTAAAAACTTCAAAAGTATAGATCTATTCTTTTTTAATTAAAATATTTTTAATTTAGCACATTTTGCCTTTGTCAGTTTCTGCTTACAATCTTATAGCAAAACAGCACTTAAATTGAATTGCAACTTTTTTTATAAAAATGACTTCAAAACTCACAGATAATACAGAAAGCCAACTGCGTGGGCTTTCTGTATTATCTGTAATATCTTCAATATTACATAAGAACATTTTATGTTATATAAGAATGCATTATTGTTATATAAGGAAATGTTATATTTCCTATAACATTTTCTCATTTTAGTTACCCCCACCCCATATAAAAAGCCATTAAAGCTCCAAAATATATATATACTCCTACACTTTACGGCTAAGAAAATGCGTTTGTGGTAAAAAATGGCTCTACGCATGTTTGTGGTTTTAAAGCTGACAAAATTAAGGTTAGATTATGTCAAAACACATTAATTTAATTGCAGGAAGTAATTAAACCACAAAAACACAAATTAAACAAAACACTCTGAATGTTCTATTTTATTTTTTAAAAATAAAATCATTCTGAATGTTTTTATTTTTTTACTGTAAAACATGCAAGGAATGTTGTTACATCCACTATCTTATAGCCTGACTTGCAACAGAGTGCTGCTACATCGACTGACAAATAGTCTGACTCGCAATGGAGTGCTGCTACATCGACTGAGGTTTTGGTTTGGGAAGGCAGTCAATCAAATAACTAAAATAAAAAATTTTTCTGATCTTTAAAATTAAAAAAAACCCAAAACTGACATTTTATGGTAAAAACTTAAAAAGCACCATGCAAGAGTGTGTATATATATATATATATATATATATATATATATATATATATATATTTATATATATATACATATATATAGATAAATATATATATATATATATATATATATATATATATATATATATATATATATATATATATATATATATATATATATATATATATATATGATAAATATATATATATATATAAATAAATATATATATATATATATATATACATATATATATATATATATATATATATATATATACATATATATATATATATATATATATATATATATATATATATATATATATCAAGCCTTCCTGGGAAGCGAATAAAAAATGCACGCTGTGTGGATGCACAAAGCCTGTGCCTGTGGTCACACGCTTCGTGCATCCACACTAAAAGGTATTTTTTTAGACAACTTGACCATGTTTTTATATAGTAAGCATTTTAGGAATTTGCGGCAAAATAAAGCTATAAGAAACTAGAGAGAATAAAAGAGCAATACTCAAAGAAAGGAAACAAAGACTATACGAAATGCAAAATCTAAATAAAATAAAAATTACAAATAATTGAATATTAAAAAAAAAATTTTGCCAAAAAAATAGTATACCTAAATACTTTACTGTTTTTGTTTTCTTTGTTTTAAAGGCATTTGTTCTTTTCCACTACCAAAATTGATACAAGTCGAGGAAAAAAGCAGATAAGAATATAACGAAAAAAAAATTTTTTCAACCAGTATACTAAGGAAATACCTTATTATTTGTGCTAGAAACATCAACAATTTTAAATTTGTTTTTTAAATGTTTTTGATAAACTTTACTGTTTTATCAATGCACAGGAAAGCGAGAAAACTAATTGCTATTAACTTGTAAAAAAAAAAATTTTAACAAGTTTTTCATGTAAAAAATTAAAAAGTCATTAATACTTATATTTAAATAAAAAATATTTGGTTGTTTTCACTACCCCCATTGAAATAGTTTGCACTTTTGTTGGACTATCCAAACTGTGAATTTAAACCCAATAGTTTATTTCCTGATGAACTTTTGTTATTAACGATGCTACAAAAGCTTGTGGGCTAGTGCATTGTTAATTTGCTGAACTTTTTAAAGAAAATTTTAGGAGCCTGTTTAAAATATTGTTTTTTTAGTTTTTAAAAACATATTTTCAAACAAAGCAATCTTTATGTTCATTATCTCTAATAATTCGTATTAACATTGGAAATTGGGCAATATAAAAGAAACAACTTCAGACATGCATCAAATGTGGTAAATATATTAATAAAAGAAACCATGTTCTTCTTTTATTTAATTTATTCCATATTTATAACATATATTATTTTATTATTTATTACAAAATTTGTTAATGAAATAATATATTATACAAATAAACAGTAATTTATTTTCTTATTTCCCTGCTATATAAGTATTGAGAAAAAACGTCAAATATAGCAAAAGCATTTTTAAAAGCAAAAAGACATAAAAACGAATTAATGTTAGAGAAAAAATTAACAAAATTTCTCATAGTTTTAGAGTACATAGCAAATTAGTTTCTTAATAAACGAACTGATAAAAATCGTGAACAAATTGCATATCAAAATTTTCACTTGTTAAATTTTTATAAAAGATGTTTTTTTTCATCAACTTGAATCAAATTCAATAGCTAAAAATAACCACTCTAAAAAAAAGAATACAAAAGTTGTATAAAAATTTTATAAAAAAAATTTCTTTGAATTTTTTAATTATTAAATTCTCTAGTTTATTTAATTAAAACTTGATACTTCATTACAATTTTGATTCCATTTTTTCGAATTATTTTTTTTCTAGATAAGTTTAGCTTTTTACTGTGAATTATTAAAAACGCTCTATAAGTTACAAAATGCTAACTGCCATGATCAGTGTGTCTAAAAAAATTACTTCAAATGTGGACGAACAAGACGTGCGATCGCACGCTCATTCCGGTAAGGATTGTGTGAGTATATATATATATATATATATATATATATATATATATATATATATATATATATATATATATAAAAATATATATATATATAAACATATATATTTAGAAACTAAATTTACGAATTTGCTACAAAACTTACCCGTAAGGTGTAAACTTTTTCTCTGGCAACGCTCACAAAAGGAAGTATATAAATAACCTTTTTCCTTGTCTTTAAAACACGCTTCAACATAAGCAATTCTGCAACAAGTGTCTTCCCTGCACTTGTTGGCGCTGAATAAACTAAATTTCCTAAAAAAAACTTGGTTGTAATTGTAAAACCTCATATATAAATACATTCATTATTAATTAAAAAAAATGAATACCTACCACCCTCTAAAGCTTTTCCAGTCAACAGGCATTCTTTTTGCCATAGAAACAAATTCTCAATGCCATTTTTCTTGTACTTTTCTATGACAGTTGCTGGAAGGTCAAAGTTTGATAAACTGCAACTAGAATTGTTGTGAAGAAAAGAAGCCTCATTTTGTATACAAACCAAGTCAGTGGCATTTTTGTGTTTTACTGTGTGCGAAAATGAGCATTCTACATGCAAATTTGAATAAAAACTTTTATCACTCTCTTTATTTACATTTAACAGTATGGAATCACCACAGTCCCAATCAACCAAGGAAATACCTGAAATCTAATTAAAATATACATGTATATATTATAGGGTGATTCAGAATGAGAGAATTTTCAAAACAAAAATATGTATTTCATTAAATTTGGTGCAAATATATAGAAAGTATCATTTTCTGATCACTGTAGACCTCCCTCAAGGCTCATTTTTGTGAAAAAAATGTCAATTTTTTTGTCAAAAGTTGCTGACTTCAGTGACGTTGAGGGAGGGTCTAATATAAACCAAGTTAACTGAATTTTAAAAAAACGGGCCCAGACTACATATATTTTGCATTTAAAATCATACATATTTTCATTTTGGTTTTATTACCGAGCATTTTTTATTTAAATTATTCATAAATTCACAAAATTGGTGAGTTTGTTGTGATACTAAGAAAGCATTTGGAGTATACAAATACATTTTTTCTAATATAACAGGACCATTGAACTGACCTTCAAAGTAAAGGGGGAGGAGGCCATTTTTCAATTTTATATATATAAAAAAAAAAAAATCCTCAAAAAAAAAGGAGGGGTACACCCTTATTTTTTTGCACAAAGTTTTTTTTTTCTATGCACTAAGTTTTTGCATAGGATAAAAACTGGTTGTAATATGATTAAGTGTGCCAGAAAGATGGTGGAAGTGACAACCAATTAAGTATTCTCTCTTCTGTAAACCCATTTACTGCAAAAATAAAGTAGGAAAATTTGTTTACTAACATTGCCAAATTTGGTGGATTACTAGCCGTAGTGCTTTTTAGGTTGATTATCTCTTTGATATTCACTTTTAGCTTATTTTCGATTTTGTAATCAGATGGCTTTAAAGATTGCATTTTGTAAGATAAAATTGATTTGGCGATTAGTGTTTTATCTTTATCAGGAACTTTATAATCTAGAAGCGAAAGAGGTATCAAAGTTGAGTCTAAGTACCAAGAGTGTTTTAATATTGAGTCAATGACTTTATATACAGCTTCTTTTACTTGGCAAACATCTTTATACAGAGTCATTTGATGTAAAGCTATAATATCAAGGTATGGGGGCTTTAATAGATTTGTGGCTTTCCAAGTACCATGGAGCATAAAAACAAATAAATAAAATAAACTCCACCATTTGTTCTACTTGAGCTTCTATGTCTTCCTCTTTTCTCAAAAAATTTAGTTGTATAGATAGCAGATGCAACTTTGTATAATAAAGAGCTGAGCTAAGAAATCTTGCATGATGAACTGCACCTGGTTGTTTTATTTTAACAACTTCTGATTTCAATAAATAAATAATTACAAGCTCTGCTAGTTCTTTTCTGTCTTCCCTAGCAATATTTTCTTTTTTAATGTACTTTTTGCAATATTGGAGTGCATCTGTTGCTGCTTTTTCGACTACAGTACCAGCCTTTAATGATCAATCAAACCTTAACATGTTTTCAGGATTGTAATGAAACTCTGGATTGTCAAACTTATTTTTTAATCTTTTAAAAAAAAGATTTCCTGGTCCTACCTTTTCTTCATGAGTAACATGTTTCTGAAAATGAGTTATTCTAAGCTCTGGAACATGGTGCCTACAAGCAAGATGGAGAATATTAACCTAAATCATAGGTAATTCTATTAACAGTCCCTTACGTAATGCCAGTATTTGTTGCTGTTGTGTCAAAGCACAATCCACCAATATTTGATTTAATACCATATTTATCTAGCAACTGCATTATTACTTTATATTGATCATCTCCTGAGGAGGATGGTAAAAAAGCCACACCCAACAAGTGTGATTCGCTATTAATATTTACTAGTACAGCTAGTCGCTCTCATTTTAGTTTCTTTCCTTAAATTGTCTCAAATATAGTTTTTCCATCAAAATGAATTATACACGGAAATGTAGATAAACATACTTTTGTTTTAATATCTTCTTTAGCAATATTTGAAATTTCTTTATTTTCTCTTTTCATTCTTCTAGCTGCAGTTGAGAGACTTGATTTGATGGCATTCGTGTCTACTCCTGCAGCTTGAACAACTGCTGTTGTAATTCTCTGCAGAACCATAGGAGAGATGTTATTAACAGCTGCCATTAAAGCAACATTTCCAGAATAAATATCTTTATGCATGTTGGTCCGAATTTTTGTACTGCTTGGTTTATTTTTTATTTTTTATCCATTTGCCTGGCTCAAAGTCAGAATCAGAAAAGTTATCTGAACTTAGTTCATATTACTGCTATCTTCTTTGTAAAATTTTAGGCTTTTACTCGGTGATCCATTTTTCATTGCATTTTTGCACTTCTTTATACTTAATGATTTTACCTTATATAAAAATAAATTTATTAGTTATAAGTTGTAAATCGAGTGACAAAAACACAAAGTTAGAGCATATTTAATAAATTTATTAAACTATAAAGAGTATATTATTTAAAAACTAAATGTGTGGATAAGAATCAACATAAAGTCCAAAAACAAAATAAAGTTAGTCAAATTATGCGGTAGTGGTGTAGTGGTGAAGCGCTCGCTTCATAAGCGAGAGGTTCCGAGTTCAATCCCCACCATGTCCCTGGTAGTACCGCGCTCAACTTGTTTCTCCGCGTAGCGGCCACGCTCGTCAAGGTTCGTGTTTCGGAGTTATAGAGTTGAGAGAGGGTTATAACCACTATTTAGTAGCCTCCTCACCTGTAGTGGCCTTCTCGGTCTTGAGGAGGCAAATAACATTAAAAAAAAAAAAAAAAAATTTTTATATACTAATGCTTCACTCCATAGAGTAAAGTAACTCAATAGTTTATCTACCTTGAGAGCATCATTTAATCAAATTACTTTCTTAGTATATTTAGTGTCTAGAGAACCAAAATGATATAATCTTGGACCTTTTTGATCTTCTAAGAATTGTAAATCTTCAATTTTAGATTCATTGGATCTTAGCTTGTCACTTTGAATAAAATCTTTTAGTTCTGGAATTCCTATCCAAAAAATACGTTTAACAAAATTTTCAAATCCTATTTAATTTTTAATATCTTGTTTTGAGTTTTTCTTGACATTCTTTAATAAATTAAAATATTTTTAATCAAGATTTTTAAAACTTTTTCTAATATTTATGTCGCTAATAACTGGAAACACTGCTTTAATCCATGGATGTTTTATTTTCGCCATGATACATTCACATTCAACTAGTTGACACCAATCAACCTTGAAGTTTGACTTTAAAGGACAATATAGAATATCCAACTTTTTTGTAATTCCATTTGGCAAATTTGATTGACAATATTTAAAGTGTTGCATGATATCCAAACCCATTGGAAGTTGCATTTCTGAACCATTTAGTTTTTATTGAAATAGTATTACCAATACTATATAAATAGTATAAATAAGCGCGCATTATTTATCTTACAGAGTATAATAGTGTGATGGATTGGTGTCGATATTGAGATGAAAATGTGTTTTAGTGACCATGACTTCTGTTCGGGTAAATACAAAATATCATAAAACCGAGCCGATAACTGAACATTATTTTTATTTCTATACAATACATTCCTGAAATAGCAGGCATAGCTTTATCAATAATATGAAAAATCTTTTTAGGAGATTTCAAACTGTTTTTGCGCAAAATCTTGTGTTTCTGATAACTCATATCAATACTTGTCCAGTTACTTAAATTTTTATTTTGAATTTTAAAATTCAAAATCATAAATGTATATTTCAAATTTAAATCAATGTAGTGGCTTCATATTAATTGTTTTTTATTAAAAAATAAATTCATATGAAAATTTAGTAAATGAAGTAGGAAGGGGATGGAAGAATGTCAAGGAAACTTACCTTCAAATACATAACTAATTAAAGTAGCAAGCAATTTAAAATATATATATATAAATATATATATATATATATATATATATATATATATATATTTACATGTATATATTTTACATTGCTTGTAAAATAGATATATTCAATGTAAAATACATATATATATATATATAAATATATATATATATATAAATATATATATATACAAATATATATAAATATAAAAATATATATATATATAATATATATATATATATATTATATATATATATATATATATATATATATATATATATATATATATATATATATATATATATATATATATATATATATATATACAAATAAATTTTTCATTTTTTATTTTCAGATAAGAGTCAAATTTTTCAGCAGCTATTTCAATCTCTGCTTTGATGCTAATAAAATTTTATATTAAATTTATCTTTTTTATAAATTGAATATATTAAACTAATAAAAATCAACAAACCTCAGCTTTTTTTTTGACTTTGTCAGATATGACAGGAGATACTGTTTGAAAAATGTCAATTGGTTGCTCCGGATTTTTATGTTGTATTTTACTGAACAGAAAGTCTTGATTGTGGTCAGACAATCCTTGCTTTTGTTGCCTCCATGAATCAGATAACTTTTTAATCATATCAATGAATAAAACTGTTTTCCCTAATAAATTCAAAAACATACATTAATACTTTCTATGCATTTATTTATATATAAAGTTTGGAAATACTTTTTATTATAAAACATTATCAATATTTTAGGAGTTTGTAAAACTGCAATAAAAACTCTTCACAGTCTTTTTATATTGAATAATGTATATTTAACTATTATGTTATTTACTGTTTACTAATGTTTAGCACTTGTTGAAAAATAATCATTTGTAGCAATCACCTTTACATAAAGTTTTACATAAATAAAGCTAATGTATGTCAAAAGCTACCATAGCTTTTACTAACTTTATAACTTATAAATAGTTGTTTAAATTAATTATTGCAGTTTACACATTTTTTAAGTATAAATATTTCTCACAGAGATTACTTGCAAGGGATAGCCATGCAAGTAAACATTGCGCAGACAAATATAAATAAACAAAAAAAGAGAAAAACCTGAAGTAAATTTCTAATTTCATCTTAAGATAGTTATTGAACACACACATTGCTTCGCTACCAAAACAAAACCATTTGCTGTTTATTATTAATTGATTTAATATTCACTAAATTTTATTTAAAAAATTAGACATTTAACTACAAAATGAATCATTTTAAAGTACCTATCACTTTTATGCTTAAAACCTGTCGTAGCTTTTAAGTCTATAAAATATCGGAAATTACCAAGGGTTATTATGTGTGAAAACACCTCAGATATGTAACTGAATAATAGAGATTTCAACAAAAATTTAAACATTTCTATAACATTATAGTTGGCTTCAAATGAATATTTTAGCTTTGGCATAAAAATTTTTGAAACAAAATTTTAAATAATGTTACAATCGAATGTATACAGGATAATATTATATATATATATATATATATATATATATATATATATATATATATATATATATATATATATATATATATATATATATATATATATATATATTTAATTATTTTATTAACACCCTAATATTATTAGGGTGTTGTTAAATTGGTTACCGAAAATGAATTAAAAAAAAAATGCGAAGGACAGTGAAACTAAAATTATTCTTAAGTATAATTACATATGTTGGCTACAACATATGTAAACTAACCCTTAATCCACCTACTATCAAGTTAATTGCATCTATGACAATTGTACTCCGACAAAATGTTCTGATTTCGAAATACATTTGTCGTATTTGAAAAACTGTGCTCTTAGTTACGAAGCAAAAGTTTGTTTTTTTAACAATTTAAACAAAAATTTATTTTGATTTTAGTCAATTTTGTTAAATTTCCACATGTAATTAAATTTACATAAAGAGATTTTGTACTTTAAACTTTGAATGCAAATTTCTCAATCTAAACACAGTGTCCTATACGACACTCGTATTCGGGGCGGACGATATATATAACTTTTTTAAACAGCATAGTACATATACTGGGTTTTAAAGATGTTATGTCTATAAATTACGCAACGCTCAACTAATTTAAAAAATAAGAAGAGATTTGCTCCAACCGCGCGGCGGTTTTTTTAAAACTTATTAAAGTTATTTTAATTTAAGGTTTAATTAAAGCCTGCGAGAGAAATTTAGCGTTGCGTAATTTATGGACGACAAAACATAAAAAATTCAAATTGTTATGGGCCGTAACAAAAGTACGAACTCTCATAGAAAGAAAGGTGTGTGGAGGAGGGGGGAAGGGGAGAAGGGAGTGGGAGAGGCATATTTTGAAACCCTATACAGACTCAGAATAGGCAGAGATATGCGCAATCTGATTCGCTGATTTTGAAAGAGAGGCTTTTGCGCGTATGTTTAAATCAAAACAAATGTCAAAAAATGTATTAAATGATAAAAGTGAATTTGAGTAATTTCATAAAAAACCAAATAATAATAGCAAAAAAAATTATGATTTTTTTATCAAATTTTGTGCAATATAGAACAAATACTTATACAAACTCTCACAACTCAAAACATCCGTGATTTTCAGAATTTTTTCTTAAAAATAAAGATTTAAAAAAATTAGTTTGTTTTTCTAATTGTTTTTATAATTCTAATATATAAAAAAGACAATCATTGTAACAAACTATAAACCAGATGGTAAAATTTGACTATGCTGTGATTCTAATACGATAGATTTTTTAAAACAGTTTTAAAATTTATCTACTAATATCAATAGACTATTATTATCTTGGTATAATTTTTTTCAAATTAAGTTCCCATTTATCCAATCATTTAGCAAGAAAAGTATTTTGAAAAAATAGCCTAATTTCTTTTTAGAACTTTACACTTATTACTCCCATATATAAATTATATACAACACTAAAAAAGTTTGAGAATATTGCTTATTGTTTGTTATAGCTAGCCCAGATGATTTGCAACACTCTTAAATTAAAAGCAATTGTAAGCAAGAGCGAATTTAAATATCCTTTTTTTTTATAACCTGATGTCCACAAGTGTGTTTTGATATAGTAAACTGATTACCAAAAGCAATAACTCTCAACTTACCACACCTTTATGAAAAACTAAGTGTAAAAAGGTAGAAACAAGAAAGATTGCAAACATGCAAATTCACGTTGTTGTTTATTTCAATTTCAAAACTCAATACATGTTTGTTGATATATAGCTTTTAACCTGAACAAAATACTCGTTATTGTATTTTATAATTTATATAAAATGTGTATCCTTTAATAGCAACTGATGGTAAATAATATTAAATAAAGCAGCAAACTTTGATAAATTTTATATATTTATAATGCTAATAATTTATTTTACATTATATACTCCAGAAGAAAAAGAAAATATGTCTGCTCTAAAAAAATTAGAAAAAAAACCTTAAATAAAATGTACTCCATATTTACAAATTTTATGAATAGTTTCATAATGTAATTTTTGGTATAACCAATAAAAATAAGTGTTCTTTTTTTAAATTTCTGTGAATATCTCTTGTTTAATAATATAAAAATAGAGATGCGTCATGTTTTATTTTGATGTAATATTAATAATTTTTTTGAAACTTGCTTCTTCAAATGTAAAAGCTAATTTTGATGAAGTTATTTTTATTACAAAAATTGCCACAACTCACCTTTATTTGGTTAAATTTTTTGACTTTATTACTCAGTAAAGTTTCAATGTTCAGTGAAAAAACAAATATCACTTTTTTTGTTAAATTTTCAATAGATTATTATCCAATTTTTTATTCAAATTATTTCCATTAGATTAATATCCAATTTTCATCCTGTATAATATATATAAAGAAAAATATTGATGTACGCCTTATCAGCCTTCTCAAAATTTAGGTTGAACAGTAACTTCTTCAGGGTTCGTAGATTTATAGGGAACATGTAAGCTTGTTTGGCAAAACATCTGTAAAAATTTTCTTTTTCCAAAATTTTAAATGTTAAACTGTTTATAATTAACAGGCTTAAAATTTATACTTTGCATATTTTAAGTACTTTACCAGTAGCCTGGTGCAATTGCATATAAACTTTATATCGAGCATGTTTTATAGAACACAGACATTATATTTGATGAGAAACACACTTAGAAATCTTGCAAAATTGCACACATGCAAATTCAAGCGAAATTTTTCAAGAGTTTATACATACAAAACACATTTTATAATAGCAAAAATATTCATAGCATGACAACTTATTTTGATAATTTTCTTTTCTTTTTTTTATTACTCTTTTTTCATTAAAACGTTCGATTTTAACCACTTAGTTTAGTTTTTGAAATCTTTTTTTTTTCAATTAATACAATACAAAAAATGCCACAATCATTTGCCATAATCCACTTTTATTTAGTTAACTTATTTGACTTCAATACTTTTCTTCAATAATTTTCTTCAATAATTTTCTTCAATAATTTTCTTCAATAATTTTCTTCAATAATTTTCTTCAATAATTTTCTTCAATAATTTTCTTGCTTTTAATGTCAGTCTTTAAATGTAACTGTACAAAAATTACTGCTCTGTAGACAAACATAAATATCATTTCTTTTGTTAAATTTTCAAATATTTTATAACTTAATGTAGCTTGCCAAAATTTTATTAAATTTTAAAAATTTTTGTAAATGGTTTAACACGATGTTTTATTAAAGTTATGTAATAAATCAGCCTCCTCCAAACTATCGTTGAAACAAAGGATGAAAACAAAATCTCCTCAGAGCTAATATATTGACATGGAACATGTAAGCTAGTTTTTCAATTAGTACAAATTTTATTTTTTTAAAAACTCTATTTTCAACTCTTTATAATAAACATGTAAATCAGTTTATAAATAAAGTTCTTCACCAGTAGTCACGTAAAACTGCATATAAACTTTGTATGCAAAAGTACTTCACTATTAGTCTCGTACAACATACTTATATAAACTACGTATTTGAGAATACTTTAAGGCCAAGAGCATATTTTAAGAGAAACACATTTGTAGATTTTTTCAAATTTACTTCAACATTTTTTTTTAATTAACAATAGATAAAATCTTCATCACCAAGAAAACTTTATTGAAATTTTTACGAGTGAAAATTCTCTTGTACAAATAGATTTTGATACATTTTAAATACTCTGAAGAGTACTAAAATAAAATGAATTTCCTGTGTTGATAGTAACATATAACTTGTATTGATAAACTTAGCATATCATTACTTTGAAATTTATTTCAAAAATCTGTTTGTTTCGATTTTAATTATATTTTTTAACAGAGTCGCACTTGCCTCTCTTTCAAAATCAGCTAATCAGATTGCTCATTTTTCTGCCTATTCTGAGCCTGTATAGTAGGGTGGAGCGATTTTCATATAAAAAAAAAAGAGTTTAAAAACCAATATTACTGAGACACGGAATCAATGTCTATTAATTATAAGATAAAAGTAAAAAAATATTTTTTGATTTTGATGAGATTTTGAGGGTCCTCTTTGGAATTTAAATTCTTGACAGGTCCTAATATTTTTGAATTTTTTTTTTTCTAAACCATATCAACCTTGGACTCAAAAAAAGCAGAAAAAAATGCTTGTTTCATAAATAATAATTTTATTAAAAAAATTTTTTAGTGAAAAAAATACTTGCAAAAATATACCTTAAAACCCCCGTTTTGTTGAGGACGGGGGTTTTTAATGAAAAAAACAACTCTACTTTTTTAACTTTAATTTTTAATAAAAACAAATATTATTTTCAAAATCAGCATATTATTTTGCTTCTTTTAAGTATCAAGTTGATATAGTTTAGAAAAAAAAAATTTAAATAATATTAGGACCCATCAAAAATTTAGAATTCAAAGAGGAACCTCAAGAACTCATCTAAACTGAAAAAAAAAAGAGTAAGGTTCTTTTTTCACCAAAAGATATTGATTTGCTGCTCAGGCAAATCAAATTTCAAAAATTTTCAAAATCGCTCCACCCTACTGTATAGGATTCAAAATATGCATGGGGGAGAAGAGTGTCTTCAAAAAGCGTGCGAAAGCGTATTGGGGAGAGCGAAGGGTTCAGTATAAAAGAACGTACGGGCTAATGAAAAAAAAATACCTTGGTAATGTTTGTGTTCCTAATTTATCACTTGTTAATAACTAAATGTTTCTGAATAAATAACTTTAAGAATAAATAAATAAAACCATACCGTCTCATCGTTGTCCATAATTTGCCAGCTAACCAATAAAAAAGTTAACTTTCTTACTAAAGATCCTAGTTTGATTACCTAAAAGGACATATGTATAAGGGTGGGTTATAGTGTCCCTCTATGCACACACATGCAATATGCATAGATTCTGAGTAAGGTGGGGGTGTTTTTAAACAACCCCTGTTTTGAAAACAACAAAAAACAGGTTTTAGGCTTTGTTTTCAATATTACTCATTTCATCTAATACTCATTTTTTACGGATTTTTAAGAAAGAGTGTTTTTTTTTTAGATATAATTAACAATTAATAGTTTATAAATTTTATTTAAAATTTGTGAGTCCAACTAAGTTATATTTAGCATTGTTTGTGCTCATAAAACTCCTACTGATTTCTTGTGCTCTTATATATCCTACTCGCTTCTCATAGAAATATGTTTTTGCAAAAGAAATTCAGTTGGAATAAAATATGCCGAGGTCCCTCTAATACAAACATGCAAACAAAAACTTTGATAAAGTAACTTTAGATGAACCACTTATTGTTTTGCCAGACAAAATACTTAATGATCTTTCGGCTGATCAGGCTTACGAATACAGAATTGGAGCAGCAATAAGATCTGGAGTGACCTGAAAATTTAATAAACCTTAATATACAGTATCGGACAAAACGAGTACAACCAAATAATGCTAATTTAGTTTCTTTATATAAAAGTGCTGCATTTTTTCAATTTAGAGAAATAACTATGTAACTGTTTAGAGACAAAGATTCTTCAAGTTTTATTCATCACAAAGTTCATTATTTGTACACGAAAATTAATAAATTAATCAAAAGTATTAAAAAAAGTTGATTTCCTTCTGAAAAAAGCAAGTGCAACTCAACAAAATGTTGATCAAGCTGTATTTTGCTATCAATATTTTGAATGAAATTTTGTGGAATCGCTGCCCAGGCCTTTTGGATTTGTTCAAACAGTTGATCCTTATTACAAACTCCTTCACGATTAATTCTGCTGTTGACGATCTCCCACAGGTTCTCGATAGGGTTGAGATCCGGAGATTGAGACGGCCAATCCATCACCGATAGATGGTTGTCTTGAAACCACTGCTTGACTACTTTTTCAGTAGGTTTTGGATCTTTGTCTTGCTGAAAAACCCATTTTATTGGCTTATTCCATTCAGCATGAGGTAACATAACATCTTTCAGGATATTTTTATACATGAAACGGTCCATTATTCCATTGTTTCGATGTACTGGACCTAGACCGTTAGCAGAAAAACACCCCCAGACCTTTACATTGCCTACATCATGCTTCACGGTCTTATGGCAGTAACGTAAATCGAGGCGTTTTCCGGCCGGTCGACGTACATGGCAAATGCCATCACTCCCAATGATGTTGAACTTCGATTTATCACTGAACAGGACAGTTCGCCATTTCTGCACATTCCAGTCAATATGAGTTGTAGCAAACAGGAGTCTTTTCTTCTGGTTTTTTAGTGAAATCAGCGGTTTCTTTGCAGGGCGTCGAGAAAACAAGCCGGCTTCAACAGCACGTCATCTGATTGTTCGGTCCGATACAGGCAGCCCTAATTGCTTTTGTATCTCGAAATCCTTCTTGACGGATCTGACAATCATAGAATCCTCTCTAGAAGTGGTGGAACGCGGTCTTCCACCTTTGTTATCTGCTGCCAACTTCCCCGTAGAACGATATTTGGAACATAGTCTTGATATGGTCCATTTTTTCACGCGATATTTATCACAAATACTTTTTTGTGACATTCCACTTACGTAATTGCCAATAATTTTCTTTCTTAGTTTCAATCCAAGACTGTCGGGAGCCATTTTTGCACTTGAAGTCATAAAAATAATAAAAAGAAATAATCACGCTTCTCAAGGCTTACCGTGTTACATTTACCTTGTGATGATACAATAATGCTCTGTGGAACACAACGTCTTGGTAGGATGTGGACTGTATTGATGTAATGAAACACTTGTTGTATTTTAAAACACTTTGATAAAACTCACTTCGATAAACTTTCTTGATAATACTGACGGATTGACTTCCATATACTGACTGAATTACATGTCGATTTACATGTCTTTTATATAGTAAAATGAACCTGTGTGAACCTGTTCTGGAAGGTTCTAGATGCTTCTTTTCGATGCTTCTGGAAGCTTCTGGATGCGTCTGGATGCTTCTGAATGTTTCTGGATATTTCTGGATGCTACTGGATGCTTCCAGATGCTTCTTCTGGAAGCTTCTACATGCTTCTGGAGACTTCTGGATACTTCCTTTAATTATTAAAAAACTTCCGTGACGTTGACACGAAACAGACTTAAGAAAATGAAACAAACCAAAAAAGTTGCACTTGTTTTGTCCGCTGGAAAATGGCACTTGTCAACAAAATTCTGCCTGTGTGCTGTCACCTGTCAGCTGATTGCTCATGTCATGGCATGCTATGACTCCAGAATCCTGAACTCATTGCTGTGGTAGTATAGTACGTTAAATTTTTAAGACATTTAAAATTAGGAACACTTTTTAGCATTGTTCGATGTTGGTTGCAAATGTTTTGTCCGATACTGTAGGTCCTGTTTCTCATTCCAGATGACTCATTAAAGCCAACCGTTTTTGTAGATTGTGGGTTTCAATTCATTTTCTAACAGAAAAAAAGCTCAGAAATCTCAGAAATAAATTTAATTATTGAATTTATAGTTGGTGTGTATTTTCCTTGCTGGTTTTAAATAAAGATAAAAGATTCCTGGTTAAATGGACCTTGGCATACTTTATTCCAATTGAAACAACTAAAATATCAAAAAAAAAGAGGTTGTTGCAAAAAAAAGAAAACTGTAAAGAGATCTGCGTGGTTTTTATTTAGTGAATGCATTATTCAGACTCTTTTGTATTCCAAAGATGAAGAGGAATGAAAGTTAGGAGTGCAAAAGGTGCTAAAGAGGAAGGAGATGATAATACTCAGTTTGGAGAGTTTCAGTAAGAATTCGCAAAACCCCATGCGTAAATACTGGTGCTGATAAATTAACCTATCTAATTGAGTGGAAAGATTCAATATAAAAACCATTACTTACCACAAGCCTCACAACCCATGAAGTCAGAAAATATTTTCACAAGCCTATGGTTGTTCCAGATTGGTCATGCCATTCCCAATCCATGGATCGTTGCGATGAGCAGGTTTCTTTTTTATACAATTACAAGAATATAATAACTTATTTAAAATTTTGTAATGACTGAATTGTTTTTAATATTAAATATAGTTTACAGAGGCATTTGTAACCTATATTTAATATATACCCTATTGCATTAACCAATCGGCTAAACATACTTACAGTTACCGTAAATTAGCTTTATCAAAATAGTTATTTTATGATATATACATTCAGCGACAGCGAAGCGATTTTAAAAGGAGGGGGCAATCCAAGATTTGAAATGTGACTGATTATTGCTCATTTTATTTCTAAGAAGGGTGGAGCCGCATCCAATTTAGTGGTACACTGATCAAAGTTTTACTTTCACACACTATATGAATCGCTAACTTGAAAAAGGAGACATTTCACAAAAAGTATTTATTTTTAATAACTAAAAAAAACTATTTACTTGGCAATGGAGATCATCGTTTAACCTTTCCTCCTCGTCTACTATTGGTATCTTGTGTTTAACTTTGGTCATCTGAATTGTTTAAATATGTAATGCATCAGCCATGAATCTTGCCTTATGCTGTAGGTGTGCCCAGGTATACCCAGGCCGCAGGAATATAAAGTTTTTTTTTATAATTTCACGAAGGAAGAACATACTTAGCTTAAATAACTTGAGGTAGTCACATCTAGGTTTCATTAAGAAGTGCGCAAGCCAAGTAGGTTAAAGCTTCTACATAAAAATTGAACCAGGAGCTAAAGTGCTGCTCCAATTAAAATAAATACACTATTAAGCCTATATATCTCATTAAAGATCTCTGGGTTCGTTTTAAATTTAATATAAATTAATTTTTGTGGACCCTTTGTACGTCCAAACAAAACTTCTAAGAATTATGTAGACTTCATATATATGATGCCTACAGAAAACCTAAAAAGTGTTGGAGTCAATAATATTAGTCAGAGCTGCTCTTAACCAACTGCAAAAGCCTGATCTACACAATCATAGTAATAAAGTTTTTTTTAAATCTCTTTTACCTGAACTTCTTCGTTTAAGTTTTCAATTATGTGAACACCTAACAAAATATCTTCTGAATCCGGAGTATCTAGAGTAGATACACTTAACGCCAGTCTATGATTCATTGACTTATCTATGATTTCATTTCTAATGAAATGACCCTGTTTCTCAATGCTTACATATCGATTTCTATAAAGACGTGATAGAGAGATAATAAAATGTTCAATATTATTATTAGCAGCATCAAGAATACTATTTAGCATAATGAAATGACCTCTATAATTTATATTTTACCTTGTAGCAAAAGCAGATGTTGCTTCAATAAGTTTTTCAGTTATAGGAACCTTATTGTACTTATTCTGTCTACAAGAAACATAATTAAACTCTGAGATATCTGAATTATGTTCAGAAACTGAGTACTTAAATGTAATATCTTTATTTTGAGAAACCTCAGCTTCTTCTATAACAAGTATATTTTTTATGAAGTTTGCCTCTTCGTTTCTTTCTCCTTTCTGCTTGAATTTATAACTTTTGTGTAATTTTAGATAAAAGAAGTACATGGCTAAAAATAATTATATTATGACGTAAGTTAGAATTATAGAGCACAACCATACGTAGTTAAGTTGTCAAACGTAATATTAAAAAGTATTAGAACCTTAAATTATTTTTGATGGTAGAAAGCTCTCTATCTGGTAGACGATTGATGGGATACATCAGGAGGTAACATGTTTTCCTTGAATTGGCATGAATAACTATAATTTTTCTTTTAATTTTTTCCATTTTAGTCAATATTATATTCATTTTATTCAATTTTTATTCAAAAGTAAATCTATATTTATACAATGTAGAATTTAATTAAGCAGTGAACTTGGCAGTAAAATAGAATTGGGCAGTGATTAATTGTTTGATATGTTCAAGAAAGTAATGGTTGGGTTATAGTATTTAATGTATGCAGATGAAAGACATCATTTTATTGTAAATACTTAACAAATTTTGCTCCACAAAAGTACAAGAAATACATTTTATGATAAAAATAAAAAAATTTCTTGTTTTTTATAAAAGTTGTATAAAAGCAGCATCAACGTGATCCTACTAGACTTGTCCTCCAGTTCTCAAACAGTAAATATAGTCTTCTTGGTTTAAATGGCTAAGATTGGAAACAGTGGCGGATTGAGGTTTAGCGTCGTCAGGGCCATTGGAATGAGGTGGGGGAGCGACAAGGGTTGAGGGTGGCTCATTAACCTCTCGTCAATAAAGACTTATCAGAAATATATATATATATATATATATATATATATATATATATATATATATATATATATATATATATATATATATATATATATATATATATATATATATATATATATATATATATATATATATTTCTGATGAGTCTTTATTGACGAGACACAGTATAAAATGAAGTGAATTTTTTGTTAAGTGATTTTCTACTAATTTACAATTGCTTTGTTCTTTTAAGAACATTGAGCACTCTATTTTGTAGAATACATTTTAAAGTTGTTTATATATGAAGACCTCAGTGGAAAAACCGGCGTTGTCACATTTAAAAAGTATTGAGAAAGTATTTATTGATCATTAATAAAAGTCTTTATTTAAAGCAAATGAAACTAAGCAATTTAAAAAAATTTATATTATAATTATTTTATTTAAAATTTATTCAAAAACAAAACATTTTGTAATTTTTTATACAAAAATTTTTTTTTCTTTGCTTTAAATATAGACATTTATTAATGATCAACAAATACTTTCTTAATACTTTTTAAATGTCACAACGCCGGTTTTTCCACTGAGGTCTTCATATATATATATATATATATATATATATATATATATATATATATATATATATATATATATATATATATATATATATATATATATATATATATATATATATATATATATATATATATATATATATATATATATATATATATATATATATATATTAATGTACAATATATTACAATTAATGTATGTAAATAAAATATAAAAATATCAAAGTCGAACAATTCCTTCAAAAGTTATTCAGTTTCAGTACCGATTTTTCGATATATGATATATTTGTATAATTGTTATATATTTGTTAAAAAAACTGAAGTCAAAATTAAGTTTTATTTTTAGCTTAAATAGTCATAACTTTGTCAATTCTGATCAAAGTACAAATATCTTGATATCAAAAGATAGGTGTAAGAGGGGATTCAAATTTATGTTGACCCTTAACGACCGGGCGTATCCAAGGGGATAGAGTGGGCAACGAACCACCTCTTTTAACATAAGAAATTGAATACTTTTTTCAGAAAAAAGTCTTTTTTCAAGACATAAGTAACTTAAATATACAAGAAAAATATTATAAATTTATATTAGACCACCAAAGTATTTGAGTATGGAGGTGGGTGTGGTGGTGACGGTTTGATACCCTAGTATCAAAAATGACTTGTTTTTGTAAATATTTTTATTTTTCCTAAAATTAATTCAATTAGTATACAATATAAAATTATATTATACAAGAATTTACGTATAGAAGTGATGTTTACATTGACTTATGAGAGGGACGTATGCCATCCCTCCCCCCTTCCCTCCTTAACTATAAAAAAAAAAAAAAAAATAACGCAGCTACTGTTTCCTAAAGATCCAAAACAAAGTTTTTTTCTGTATAAAAAATGTTGTGTATAAAATATACGATCCTACCTTGTGGAACAGATAAAGATGTCTCTTTTTTTTATATTAAAAAACATAATATAAACAAAACTCTTTAAATTATTTTGAATTTAAAACCATGCTGCAAAGTTATAATATATTTATCCTTACTAGTTGGAAAAGATGATGATGACACCAAAAGAAAAAAAAATTTACTTTTTCGAAATTATCTTGCTCTGAAAATCATATTGTATAGTAAAAATATACAACCTTACCATTAAGATTAGAGGAAGATGGCACTAAAAAATTTAAAATATATAAAAATGTAGTACACATACATTTCTTGAAGTTGTTTTGAGATTTAAATATTATTAAAAAGTCAAAATAAAAAACCTGACCAGTTTGAACAGATAATGATGACACACAAAAAAATAAAGTGTCATAAAAAAAAATCTTGAAATTAATTTGCCAGATAAATCATTTTGAAATTTCATGATATATAAACCTTACCAGCTGCAGCAGATGACAGGAATACTATAAATTAAAATAATACAATGACACAAAAGATTAAATAGCTGCATAATACACAAAATCAAACTACATTTCTCTATATGCACATAAAAATACACATTAATCTCTTACCAATTACTAAAGAAAGCAATGCTAAAGAATTAAAAAAGGAGTAAGCAGCAACAATAGTAGCGTAGCAATAGTTTACTAAAGTAGATTTAATTTCAAGTTATAATTTTTGTTACAACATCTTTTGTTAGCATGTATCAATAAAGTAAATATCTTTAGTTAGCACGTATAATAAAAATATACCATTGAAGTTGTTAAAACTTACTAAACTTACAAACCTGCTGCTTGAACTCACCTAAAAAACAAATTTAAATCATAACATTTATTAAAAAATTAAATTATAACACTACATTGCAGAAAAAATTTACTAAAATAGTTCAAACTTTAGATACTCATCATTTGTTCTAAATTGTCTATAGAAAAAAATAACGACGACTCAATAAAAAGCAAGAAGCAATCAGGAATATATAAATAAACAACTGTAAAAAGTTCTTTGTGGATGCACAATAATCTGCACGACAACAAAGCATAAGAAAGATCTTTGAATACTGAGCGGCTAAAAAAATATAAAAATGTTTTTCATTAAATACGTTACATATATTATGCATAAAATTTTAATTTGTTGTTATGTTACTAAGATATATTAAACAATAAATCTAGAAACATTGTGATTAACTGTTGTTATCGCCTATTCTACTGGTGAAATTAAAATCTTTAGTACATTTTTACATGATGACGTTATAAATAAAAGCAACCACGAAAAGAAATTACTTTACATATTAGGTGATTTAAACTTAAATAGCTTTGAGTATCACGTCAAAAAAGACATTAATGGGTTTTATAATGGCCTATTTGAAAATGAGAAGTTCCTCTAACTTTTTATAATAAAACCTAGAATTATTTAAATATCAACTATCTTTAGTTATTAATTTTTCTGAAGACATTAATTTAATATACAAATTTTTTTTTTAAACTTTTTATGAAATTTATGACATCGATTTTCCCAAAGTAGAAGTAAATTACAAACATAAAAAAATTAAATCGCTATGGATTATTAAGGGTATTCTAAAATCATCTAAAATTAAACAAAAACTTTATATTCAATATTTATAATCAAAAACAACTGAGAGTAAGACCATTTATAAAAATTACGTAAGATTATCTCAACGCCTTAGGAAACATTCAAAAAACGTATACTACACTGATTTACTTAAAAAGTACAAACTAAACTTAAAACGCACTTGACAACTAATAAACGAAATTACTGGTAACACTAAAAAAATATCGTAATCTTTGCCCTCAGTTATTAAAAGTAGATGATAATCTTTTTCTTGATAAAAAAACAATTGCTTCCAAATTTAATAAATATTTTGTATCTGTAGGACCAAATCTAGCCGAAAAAATTACAAACCCTAAAAAATTGATAAAGGTAACATATGACCCTCTAAACTCTTTTTTGATCTGTCTTTTGAAATGTTTGAAAGTGCTTTTAAATTGTTAAAGTCAAATAAAACAGTTTGTCCAGATGATGTGAATGGCAATAAGCTGTTTTGACGTTTTAAAAGACATACTTTTCCAAATTTTTAAATGCTCTATTAATCAGAGAGTTTTTCCTGATGATTTAAAATTGCAAAAATTATTCTTATATTTAAAGGAGAAAAAACTAACGTGAAACACTATCGTCCAATTTCCATCCTCTCTGTTTTTTCTAATATTTTAGAAAGAAATTTTGTACAACAGAATATACAATCGCCTTTTATCAAACAAGTTATTATTTAACATGCAATATGGATTTAAAAAAAATAATTCAACAGCTATTCAGCTTATAAGAAGTATATCAGACTCATTTAACATCTCTAAATTCCCATTGGGAATATTTATTCATTTAGCGAAAGCGTTTGATAACATTGATCATTAAATTCTTGCTAAAAAATTAAAATATTATGGTATAACAGGCAATGTTTAAAAATGGTTGAAAAGTTATTTAACTATTCGTAAACAATTTGTTTACGCTGATGAAACATCTTCATCAAATTTGTTACATGTGGAGTTCCTCAAGGATCTATATTAGGACCTCTTCTTTTCCTTATTTATATTAATGATCTATACAAGCTTCGGATTTAATAACAATTATGTTTGCTGATGACACTAATTTATTCATGTCACACAAAAGCATTCCTACTCTATTTCATTACGTGAACATAGAGTTAATCAAAATATCTGACCGGTTTAAGACTAAAAAAATTATCTCTTAACATTGATAAAACTAAATCGATTCTTTTCCATCCTCTTATCAAAAAACATAAACTGCAAGTTCACTCAACTTGTTATTGATTTTTAAAAATTAAACAAGTAACAGTAACCAACTTTCTAGGTGTTTGTATAAATGAAAATCTAACATGGAAAAATCATATTAAAAACTTATAAAGTAAAATTTCAAAAAGTATAGGAATATTGTACAAACCAAGAAATGTTTTAAATAAACATACTTTAGTAAAATTATATCACTCATTTATTTATTGTCACATAAGCTATGCAAACATTGCTTGGGGTACTACAAATAAAAATTAACTTAAACCTCTTTATTGTCAACGGAAGCATGTAGCACGTCTTATATATTTTAAAGACCGTTTTACTCATGCCAAGCCTCAATTATTTGAAATAAAAGTTTTTAATATATATGAGCTTAATATTTTTAATATTCTCTGTTTTATGTTTAAATATAAAACCAATTCATCCCCGATTTCTTTCATAATTTGTATTCATCAAAAGATAAAAGTAAATACATTTTACGCAATGATAATTTTAATAAGCAGCCCATTTTTCAAACAAATGTTTTTAAATTTTGTATTTATGATCGCGGAGCATTCTTATAGAATAAAATAGCTTTAAAAAATTTTACTGAAGATTTTATTCATCAAAGTAACTACTTTTCTTTTAAACAAAAGCTTAAAGAACTCATTTTTACAATCGAAGACTTAACAATATACTTCTTTTTAGTAATCTTTCTTTTTACCCTCTATTTAAACATGAATTTATAAAAATTATATATGTATCATTAACAACTGTAATATACATATATAATAGATATAAAGCGTCATGTATTTATAACGGAATATTTTAAGTTTCATTCTTTGTTACTTATTTTTTATTTTGTAAATACCTTATAAATTTCAACACGAACATTTCTTAGCGGTACTCGACTGTATGGTCTTTTACGAGTCCTTGCGTTCTTTTATTTTTTAATAACAATCATTGTATATATGTTTTTTTATTATTATATATTTGTATTTTAGATATTCTAATGAAATGCTTATTTAAAATGTAATAAATATATATATATATATATATATATATATATATATATATATATATATATATATATATATATATATATATATATGATATATATATATATATATCATATATATATATATATATATATATATATATATATATATATATATATATATGTATATATATATATATATATATATATGTATATATATATATATATATATATATATATATATATATATATATATATATATATATATATATATATATATATATATATATATATATATATATATATATATATGGCTATTTCCACGATGGAAGAGATAAATTTCGTGTTTAAAAATTTCTTTTTTCAAAAGGTTTTATTTCTTTAATTATAGTTTAAACACCTTAAAATTATTGTTAAAATAAATTTTGAGTAGAAAATGTTTGAACCGAGTAGATAAATTTGATGAATGTTAGCAACTGTTCGTTCTTTTTATTATTCGAAAAAGTGAGTAAAATTTGAGGGTGAGTTATTGCAATATTTTAAACAAAACATATCCATATTTTTGTTTAGAAAGAATCTTTGAGATTACATATATGTCTTGAGTAAAAAAACTTTTACTCTTTAAAAATAATTCAAGTGTTTTTTTGTCACATACACGTCTGCAAAAATTACGTTGCGTCACTGAACTAAAATCTAAAAAAGTTTAATTATCGCAATGAAATTATGCTTTATGGCGAGGTTTTTTTAGAAATTATATAATTTAATGTGAACTTTTAATCATTACTAAAAAAAAATTGGTCAAAAAGCATTGTATTAACATATAGTTATAGTTTAAAAGCTGTTGCGTCACAGAACCCATCGACGCGTCGGTGGGTTCAGTGACGCAACAGCTAATTGTCCCGTCGCGACGGGATAATTAGCGTTTTATAAAAAAGCGCGGTAAGGAAGTCAAAATATCATCCAAAAGTTCAGATTTCGTTGTGGGTTTTCAAATTTTTCAAATTCGAATAAATTTTTGCATTTTAGTATTGTAAAGGGCTATTAGTAAATATTAGTAAACTTTTAGATTTATGTTAACATTTTCTTATAAAGTTGTAAATTTTTAAGAAATGGAATCAAAATTAGAAGTAAAAAAAAAACGTTATGCAGAATACCAAGCTAATTATGTTTCTCGGAATGCTGATAAAAAGAAAGAAATGTCCAGAGTTAGATCTAAGAGATATCGAGAAAAATTGAAAGCCGATCCTAATAAAAAAGCAGCTTATGCTACTAAAGCAAAATTAAGAGTTTTAAAAAGTCGCGCTTTAAAAAGAAAACTTTTAAATCAATATCAAACACCAAGCTCATCTTTTAAAAACGTTCAACAAAAAGGAAAAGCATTGAAAAAAGTTTTAAAAGCACTACCAACTTCAGGAGAAACAATCTGAAATTCTTTCTATTCTTTCAAATAGCTCTGCTTGTAAAGATAATTCGGGTGTACCTCCAGCAAGTTCAAAGCTGTATGGTCTTTCTAAAAGCGATGTTTTAGCAGTTGTAAACTTTTATAATGAAGATGAAGTTTCCCAAATATCACCAAACAAAAAAGATGTCACTCGAATTCAATTATCTGACGGAAAAGCAAACAATATTCAGATACGTCATTTATATTATACGCTAAAAGAAGCTTTCAAGTTATTCAAGGAAAAGCATCTGCACATAAAAATTGGACTCAGCAAATTTTGCGACCTTCGTCCACGCAATGTAAAATCAGTTACAAAATTTCCGCATAATGTTTGTGTTTGTAGTTTGCATGAAAATATGCGATTTGCCTTAAATGCATTAATAAAATCAATTCAAGCGCCTTCAATCAAAGTTGGATCTGAAATGATAATCAACTTTGTTTGTGAACCGTACACATACAATTGCGCCTATGACAAATGCGTTGCATGCAAAGGTATGAAACAGTTCGATAAACACTTGCAAACTGTTAATATATTTGGTTTCGAAGTATCCTGGGACGAGTGGAGAAAGCCTGAAACTAAAACATATGCAAACATTGAAAAAATTTCAAAAAGTCTACTGTAACAGAACTCATTCAACACATATCAGCGATGCGTGATAAGTTCGTTAAACACGCATTTGTAAAGAAAAAACAATCAACTATTTTTAATAAACTGAAGGAGGTTTCGATGAGTGTTTATTCTGAAATTGCGGTAATCTAAGTTGACTGGGCTGAAAACGCTAGGTGTTTCTATCAAAATGAGCCACAAGCGGCTCATTTTGGTCAAAATCAAGTTTCTATCATGACCCTAGAAGTCTGGAACATTGAGTTAAAAACATTTGCCATAGTTTCAGATTCAACTGATCATACTAAGTCTTCCGTTATACCGTACATTGACAAAATCCTTCACTTTATTCCTGATCAAGTCAAAGAAGTACACATATTCAGCAATAATGCCACTTCTCAGTTCAAAAACAAAAGCATTATGGCTGCAATGGTTGTGATTGAAAAACGTTTTCATAAAAAATTCTTGTGGCATTTCTTTGCAGCGATGCACAGGAAAGGAGTGGTTGACGGAATAGGAGCTACTGTTAAGCGAATCGCAGCCCTGAGAGTTAAAACTAGTCAATACGAAATCAGGTCAGCAGCAGATTTTGCGTTAGCATTACAAGATTTGCAAATATCTGTAATTCACATGTCAGAAAACGATACAAGACAACAAAAAAATGAACTTGGGTTCAGTTCAATTTTAAGTTATTCAAGAAAAATCAAAGGTATATCAAAATCACATTATTTTTATGTTCAGAATGATAACGTTGTTCCGATGCTATTTTCACCTGAGTATAATTAAAATTTATTACAAAATAACAAAACTTTTTAAAATGATTTTAATTTCGTCTTTTTGTTTCGTCACTGAATGTTGCGTCACTCCACTGATAGTTTTTTTTCTGTAAAATAAAACGATATGAAGACTTTATTGTTTGTGGCTTTTTTTATGACTACCTTATTGCCAAATGAATAAATTACAACAAAAAAATCTAATAAGTCAAGCAAGAATTAAAATTTCAGCGAAAACTCCATTTAAAAGTACGCTGATAAAAAAACACTTTTTTCCGCGTTGCGTCACTGACCCAGCTAGCACACATACATTGGGCCAACGTTGGCACAACGTCGGAAGCGTTGGTTTATTTTATCACTCAAGTGATAACGTAGAACCAAAGTCGGGCCATTCTTAATAAAATTCCGTTTTTAGTTAGCTGTGGGTTATGCAAAGAAGTTGTAAAGAAATTATTCTAAAACAAACAGATTAAATCACGAGAAGAAGTGGTCGTTATAGAACTCGGAAAGGTTGAATCACGAGAAAAAATGGTATTAAAAGAATCAATAAAGACTGAATCACGAGAAAAAGTAGTCGTTAAAGAGCTCAGAAAGGTTGAACCACGAGAAGAAGTGGTATTAAAAGAATCAAAAAAGATTGAATCACGCGAAGAAGTGGTGGTGAAAAAAAATCCCCTTTGTTAGAATCCAGTTGGCTAGAGAGATACAGGTATTTATTTTCATTTTTGTGTTTATTTAACTTTAAACTAGTAGTTTACTAATTATGTAGCTACATAATTTGTAAATAAACTTGTCAATATTACATTAAAGATAGTAGAATTTTTTTTTTTTATATCAAGAACTTGAGTACCCCATTTATTATCATGGCCTGAACGAAGTTTGTGCTGCTTCACCAAATTTTCCTCAGAGTAGCACTGATTGCAGGAGAATCTACAAAATTGTGCAAAAAGGCTTCTATTAGGCTACCATATCGTGCATTAAGACTTCATTTTATGCTCCTACGTTTTTATTTTATTCAAAAGATATACATTTCTTAATTAAAATTGAATTGAATTGATGAATCAATATTTGGACTAATCAATATTGATAGTAAATTCCTTAATGTTCTTAAAAACTTTAAGTAATTTACTGTATTTATATACTTATAATAGGATGTAAAATTGGTAAAGATGTAAAATGCTAGAATGTTATAACAATAAAAATAATAATAATTTTTTTTTGCTGTACACACAATGTGGTGAATCTAACATCTGTAGATGTTAAACTTTGACGGCTTTTGGAAAGTGCTTATTTTTTATTTTTCATTTTTTCATTATTTTTTTTTATTTTCTTTTGTTTGTTTTTGAAACGATCAAACTTGTTTTTGAAGACATTCACATTATCAGAGTTGATTATCTCTCTTGTTTAATTATTCCAATTGTTCACTGTTCTGTTTGTGTAGAAGTTAAATCTGGTAGAATGCGGTAGAATGTGTGAATTGCTTTTGCATTTTCTGAGTATGACCTTTTGTTATTGCATATTTAATTATTTTAGGAGGATGATTATATTTAACTTTATCCATATTTTCCTTATTTATAAAATTAAATCAAATCACCTCTAGCTCTTCTAATTTTTAAAGTAGTCAAGTTAAATCTTTTTAAAATTTTGTTTTTTTGTAGTAACAATGATTAATAATATTATGCTACTAATATTATACGTTATAATTTAACTGATAATTGTTTAGAAGGCTGCTTCCTATGCAACAAACAGAAGAAAAGTGAGAGAGCAAGTTGATAAAGATTTGGAAGAAATTTATGGTGAAAGTTATTATCAGAAAAGTAATGTGTTTACCTGTAGTATTTCTAATGATTGTGAAAATGTTTATTATGATGACAATGCATATGAGATTGAGATTGACAACGATGAAGATAATTTTCCTTTTCAAATTCCTAATAATCAATATAACGATGATCAGGATGAACGCTATTTCACATCAGACTCAGAAAATGAAAGCGATCTGGATAGCAATCCTGATGAAAAAGGTATTATCACATCTTTAGCTGAGTGGTGTGTTAATTTTAAAATTTCTTTGGTAGCTGTTGGAGCACTTCTTTTGTTACTAAGACCGTACTTTCTGTGCTTACCATTTTTTTACTTTTTTTAAAAATTATAATATATTATATAACTTCTTGTCTCTGTATAGTATGTTTCTTTCGTATGTTTTGATTTTTCATTGTTTCATTCTTATTTACTAACACGTGTCATTATTTACTGAATGAAACTTTAGTTTAAATTTTTTTTTTTCAGTTATGTCTAGCAAAGCATTTGTTTTGTAATTTGTCATTTGTTACCATATCCCTTTTTAACAGCTGTTAAAGAAGGATATGGTAATGTATTTTATATGCATTTGCAGCATTTTAATGGTGATTAGAATTCATATATTGTTTGTATATGAGAATTTTGAAGCATATTACTTCTAGTTTTTGCAGTAAAATACTGATACTATTTTAATAGTTTTCAATAATTTTGTGTTTAGATGTGGTGTTAAAAAATGAAAGCGAAATATCAACGAATGTAGTAATTATTTTAATAAAATTTATTTTGTCGTCACGTTTATGCAGGTAATATATCAAAAAAAATATTTTATGTTTTTATTTATGGACATTTTATTTGTATATTGTGCTTATATTTAACATATGTTTGTTATTAACTATTTTATTACTTAAATATAGATTTTATATTTTATGTGTGTATATATATATATATATATATATGTATATATATATATATATATATATATATATATATATATATAAATACTCTCCTCGCCCTCCAGATTTCTGAACAGTCTTTATTGACGAAACTTTGTGTAAAAAAATAAAAACTGATAAGTGTTTGGTAATAATATATATAAACACAAAAATATATGAATACCTATAATTTCAGCAGTAGTTATGGCAACGCCTAAAGCTCATCAAACGAAAGACGCAAATTCAAAGATTTCTACCAAATTTTATAATGAGGAGCATTCGAACGTTGTTGTTAGTCTCAAGTGAAGTAAAGATGCAAGATTCGTAAAGATGCTTAGCAGTCGAGAAGAATATTATTTTGTTAGAACATGTGTACAAATATTTTGACATAATTATATTGTTTATTACAACAAATATTGATTTTCTCTAAGTATTTGTGTAATTTAAATTGGTTCATTAATCGATGTTTTATTTTTGTTCATCAGCGTCAAATTTTATTCAAACTTATTTGGACATTACATTTTGTTCAACATTACAAAGAAATAGTTGCGCTTTATTTAAAGAAATAGTTACCCTTTAGTTGAAAAAAGTTACACTTAAGTCAAATAAATAGTTTTAATTTGATTGCAAAAGCTTTTTTTTTGATTGAAAAGATGAGCACACTTTTTGAATCAAAATCAAAGTTTTTGCAAACAAGTAAAACTAATATTATTTGAGTTATACGTTGGACCAACGTCAGCATGCGTCGCTCGCTCAACGTCGAAATCCGACGTTGGGCCAACGTTAGCCCAACGGTTGGTTGCGACGTCGCGCCGACTATCAAATCCACGTTGGCTCGATGTCGGTTGCCGACCATCGGCCAACGAATTTTTCGACGTTGATCCGACGTTGGGCCATCGTCTATGTGCTATCTGGGGAACTCATGTTTTAATTTTTGCTATGTAGCAGTGTTATGTTAATACAATTGTGTTTAGTTTATACTATAAAATTTTAATTCAAGATAGATTTAGAGTAATAAAAAATTATTTTTGAGTTATAGAAAAATTTCTATTAAAAAAAATCTCTCCGCATGATGCGTCACTGAACTATGGAACTGGCCATATATATATATATATATATATATATATATATATATATATATATATATATATATATATATATATATATATATATATATATATATATATATATATATATATATATATATATATATATATATATATATATATATATATATATTATATATTTGGGAAACCCCACATAAACTACATAAACACAAAAATATCAAAGAACATAGGTTTACTTTACAAGGCAGGACCATTTTTGTCACAAAAAAGTCTAAAACTTTTCTACTTTTCATTCATACATAGCTATTTCATGTATGCCAATATAGCATGGGGCAGTACCCATAAATCTAAATTAGAACCACGTTACATACGTCAAAAACATGCTTCAAGACTAGTATACAACAAAGACAAATTTACTCATGCTCAACCTTCACTGGAACAAATGAACGCACTAAATATATTTCAAATAAATATTTTTCAAAATATACTTTTCATGTTTAAATATAAACTAAGTCTGGTTCAAGAACATTTTACAGCACACTTTTTTAAAAGCAATATAAATAAATACAATACAAGAGCAACAGGCACCTTTAAGATACCGTTTGAAACAACAGGACTCTCAAAATTCTCAATTACATATCGTAGTCCCTATTTATTTAACAAATTAGTTTCCAAAAACGAATCACTATTAAACTTAAACAACGAACACTCTCTGAAAATAAAGCTAAAAACTACAATAAAAAGGTCTCTGAAAAAGGTACCCAATGACAAGACTAACTTAAGTCTTCTGCGAGCTACCTATAACTACGAACAAGTAATTCTTTTTATCAATCTTACACAAATTTCGTTTTTATCTTATTTATACACAACATTATTTTGAAATGTGGTAAATAAACTTATAGCGAAACATCTAAACACTCCTCCGAAAAATCAGCAGATTTATTTTTATTTATTGTATTTTTTATTTTTATTGGAAGAATGTAGAGATATATTTCTCAGATTATTTTTACGTACACGTTATTATATTGTTGTAACTGGTATTTATTTTAATCAAGTATCGGAGTTGTATGCAGCTATATTTTTATTTACTTTGTATATTTCGAACTTTATATTTATGATAATTATATTTGTATATCTTTACCGCGAATCTGTGATTGGTTACTTGTAAATACTTTGTGGTTGTAAAATAAACATGTATCAAACAAAGTTAAGTTAGTAAAAAGTGTACAAAAAATAATGTTAAACACTGTTTCATAATAGAGCTTTGCGAGCCTTTTGACTCGCAATCAAATTAATAACTTCTTCAAAATTAATTTTCATAGCCATTTCGGTTTCAATAGATAAAAGTCCTAAGTCATTTAAACGATTTTGTGTCATTGTTGATCTACGTTTTTTATTCTTTTCAAAATGCTAAAAGATCTTTCTGCTTGGGCAACTGTCACTGAAATTGTGCAAAATAGCCTTATTGCAATTATAATGTTTGGAAACAGCACATCCAGTTTGTTTTTTTAAAATTTCGTTTAACAATTCAACGGGCTGAAGAGAAATATTATGTATATTAGCATCATAGATTGATTTTAAATGTAGTATTTCATCTCTAAGACGATCATCAATATCATTTTCATACATTTTTAGCAACTTTTCACACTTACTTTCTTGTATTTCTTGATCATTTAAGTCACGGAACAACCCTAATACATTGAATAAAGAATCTATTTCTTTTGCTGCATTAAATCTTCTTGTCATATTTTGAACAATGCTATCCATGAAAACATTAAAAACATTAATTCTAAATTCTTCTACCGGTGTCTTTTTTAACTCGTGTATTGTTTTTTTTCTTTTAGTATATTTTTTCCTCAAAAATTCTATGTTTATCTGTAAAGATGTCCCCAACAATCTACATTCATTTAAAATCCCAACTATTTCTTATCGTTTTTAATTCAACAAGAAGACTTGACAAATTGGTTATTTCTACATCAATTGTTGCATTGCGAGCTTGTAAAACAGTACTACTGTAGTTTATAGCTGCAAGAACTTAGTGCCATATTTTTGTTAGAAGCTTTCAAAAAATGTTATATATTTTTTTATTCTGATAAGATCTGATCGAGTTTCTGACGTCAATTCCAAAACAGCGTTTATTTCTATTTTAATTCCATTCATTTTTTCAGCAAATGGCTTAACACTTTCAATTCTTGCAGACCACCGTGTATTTGACATAGTGTGCAAAGAACATCCAGTATTATTTTTTAATATTTCCCATCTTTGTGGGCTACTACTAAATATATTGCATAATTTTTGTATAGTGCCGAAAAATCTTACAACATGAATACAAGATTCTGCTGCATGAACACCACATAAATTTAATCTATGACATGCACAAGGAGAAAAAAGTGCCAATGGATTAATTTGGAAAATGCGAGCTTGTGCACCTTTATATGATCCACTCATGTTACACCCGTTATCATCTCCTTGTGCGCGACAGTCACTTATAGGAATATTATACTTTGTAGCGTTTCAAGAATTAAATTAGCAATATCTTCTCCAGTCTTCTTATTGCAGTCAACAAATGCAAGAAATCTTTCCATAATTTCGAATTTGTTGGACTTAATAGTAACGTACCGTAAAATGAATGTAGTTTGTTCTATATGCGCAAAATCGGGTGTTGCGTCTACAATAAGGGAATAATATTTCATAGTTTCTCTTTCCTTTAAAATACAAGTTCTAATCTGCACAGCATGATATGAATTCAATTCTAAATGTCTGGCGATAAGTAATGTACTTGCAATCACTGCTTTGTGTCTACTTTACGTTTTTTAAATGTTTTTCTAAAAGCGAATCGTAATGACTAAAAAAGTTCGAATAATCCTAGAAAATTTCCATTGTTCGAATCTCCAATTAAATGAGTAACACCTCTAAAGGCCAATTCACGCTCAGCAGCAACAAAATTACATCTAATAATCGTTTTAATAAATCTTTCCATTTCTGTCTCATTTTGTAATTGTTTTACTATAGCGCAATCAATTGTGGTATGTTTATTAATATTTTTTTCAAAATTTCGCCACTGGATACAACAAGATTTATGATTGCTAGATTTTTCATGGTCAGGTATTTTGTCATAAAATTTTTTGTACCCTATGTTAGCCTGCCAGCCACTTTCTGTTGCAAAAATTGATCTTTGCTCATGAATTTTATAAAATAAACGACAAGGAAAACAAAACAAAGCATTTTTAGATTTGCTCCAAACTAACCAATCACGAGGAACTATTTCTTTATTTTTTAAACGAAAGCCTAATAAATAGGTAGAGAATTGACTCGTTTAAACTTGACGTGTTTATCTACAGAAAATGTTTTTGGGTGTGGTTCTGGACCTCTTAGAATGGCATCCTCTACGCCTTTTAGTGTTACATTTACTTTTACCACTCCAATATCGATGTTGGCACAGTCGTTATACAAAGAAAGTGTCGAAATATCAGATTGCGCAGATTTACAACAAATTCCATTTCATTCCTTGCGCTTTATGGGTCCGAATCAATGTTTCCATCGCAATAGTCATCGTTCTGTGTTTTTGAAGAAATTTTAAACCCCAAATTTTCTAGTGTTCTCATACCTCTAGAAGTTCTGGTAGAACTTTCTTCATTTCTTTTTTGTCGCTCTTTTCGTTTTTCGTATCCAGATTTATGGCGAGAAATCATATTCTGTATTTCAGAAATTAAAACGTAATTCTTTATACAGAATTTATAAATAAATAATACAAATTAAAGTTTACGAATAATAACATTTTTTTAATAATATTAGTATTTGAATATTAATATTTTGTATTTAACGCAATTGTAATATTTATCTTTTGTATTTAACGCAATTGTAATATTTATCAAAAGTTTTAATTTAACACGTATATGTTATTTACAAAATGTAAACTAAAATTAAAATTCAAAATATACGCTTACAAAAAACATCAGCAGTGTCTAAAACGAAAATTTAAAAATGCAGCATTAATGAGAGTCATACAATCTTTACAACTGTTAATGTTTTAAAAGAAAATAAACAAATGAAAAGTTCGTCAATTGACAACGTCAATTGATAAAATTCGAATTTTAATTTTAATTGAAATTCAATTGAAAAAAATGCGATTGAAAAAATTCGAATTTTAATTACAAAAGAAAAATAGCAAGAATAATTGTTAAAAATATTTTTTGTCTTTAAGATTTTTTGGAAGCGATAAATAAGATTTAATAAGTGATGAAATAATAAGACTTCATGAAAAAAAAGTATTTGTACACACACGAGGCCCCAGAAATCTTCTCCGCCTACACTCCTCCTCCGTCTACACTCCTCCTCTCGGCTGGATCCACCCCTGGTATATATATATAAACAGGGGTGGATCCAGCATTTTTTTGGTATTTGAAATAGCCAACTTCCAGACACGGAGCAAACTCCAAATATTTATATGTTTGTACTTATGTCAAATAAGGATGCTTGGCAAAAAATTGCGATGATTGGAACCTGGGGCACAAAAAAGCCCTAAAATTTTGGCCACAACTGCCCCCAACGTTAGAGCAACAAGTTGATAAAAAATTTTTATTGTTTTTTTCAACTTAATTTATTTTCATTGTCAAATTTTAAATTTCATACAATTGTCTCTTTGCGTTCAAAAACTACAATCTTATAAAATTTGTAACCACCTCAATTTGAGAGGGGTGCAAACTTTAAATAGTCATAATTTTTTAACGCTCGGAGATTAGTCTATGAAATTCAAAATTTGTCAATGAATATAAATTAAGTTGAGAAAAGTAAAAAAAATACTTTATCAACTTAATGCTCTCACGTTGGGGGCAGTTGTAGTCAAAATTTTACGACTTTTTTGTTCCCATGCTCCTATCATAACAAACATTTGCAAATCATTGTTATTTGACATAAGTATAACCATTTTAATGTTTGGAATTTGCTCCATATCTGGAAGCTAGTTATCACAAAACAACAAAATATGCTGGATCCGCCCCTGCATATATATATATATATATATATATATATATATATATATATATATATATATATATATATATATATATATATATATATATATATATATATATATATATATATATATATATATATATATATATATACAAATAATATACTTATTTATTGAATTAAAAGTATGAAAAAGAGTAAAGTAGTAGAAGTAGTAAAAAGAACTAGTTCTACAAAGTAAAAAAATCAACAACAAAAAAAGGAAAAAAAGAAAGTCTGGTCGCTACATGTAAAAAAAAAAAGGAAAACTAAACATTGTGTGTGGACATTTTAATTTTTGTATAGACTTGTTCCATATAACTTAAGAAGTTTAAAAATTTTTACGTGCCGCTCGGAAACTGCTTATAAATTTAGTTAGAGACAAAAATAGATGCAACTTTTTGAAAAGAATTCATTATAAAATATCCGCCATGTTTATATAAATCGAATACCGCAAAGCATTAATTTTTAAAACTAGTTAAACATCAATTAGTTAATAAAAAACTAATTAAACATTAATTAATTTTTACAAATTATTGACAGGGGGTTAATAATTTGTAAAATTAGATGTTTTAAATAAAATTAATTATATTTATGTAATTAAAATTTCATAAACATTACTTAAAAACAAATTTGTTTATAATTGTTACTTAATATTGTATTAAATTTATAAAATAGTTTTAACTTAATAAATCTAAAAAATACAATTTGTTCCCGTTCTTTGTTTACGTTAAAAAATGTTTACTCTTCAAAAACTGTTTACTAAAAAAATTTGTTTTATGTTATTTATTTATTATTATTAAAGTAAATAATTACGAGTAGCAAAAAAACGCAGCATCTTAATCTAGTTCCTGAAAAAGAAATTAAAAATGCTTGCATACTTCATCAAGGAGAAGTTGGTCATAATAATCACTAACTGCGTGGTTTTACTGAAAATGCGCTTGCGAATGCTTGGTAAGTCACACCTAAATGTCCAACTCAATTTATTTCTTTATATATGCCTAAAACAATGGTACGGAAAAAACAATAAATAGCATAGATTTAATGATAATTCTTTTTTTACTTTAGTCAAATTTGAAATGACTTTAAAATCATAAACATTCTACCTGATACGCGTCTAACAACTCTCTTGTTTCATTAAAGATGTTACGATAAGTATGTGAATATAAAAATATTAAACATTCTACAATATCGGAAAAATAGAGCAGTGTAAAGAGTGTAGGCATTAGAGAGTGCAGGCGTGGATTATGCATCCTCATCTGAGCGCAGAATCTCAGCTTGGAAAAGAGATAGATCAGGTAAATTAAAAAACCCTTGGGTGGGAAATGCAAAACAAAGAAAATTACCCTCATTTTTTACGTTTTTTATTGTTTTATAAACTACTTCAAACTTAAGATAATTCCCTTGTTTCAGGAAAAATTATTGCGGATAAAGAATGTTGCATTTGCTATCGCAAAAAGACTAATAAAAATAGGAACGAATATGAAACGCTTACAAAGTGCGCAACGGAAAGTGTAGCAAACATATTAAAAGAAAACGCTGCAAGTAAAGCTGACGTCCCTTGACTCATGGCTAGTATATAGGGCACAGAATGGCAAACCATAATTTCCTTAAAGTTATATTATCATTAGTTTTGTTACCTTGACTATACAAGACCCCTGTTTAACTACCTAATTATACCTAAAACGATACCAGAAGATATCCATACTATTAGCTATCTTCCTGCCATTAACTCATCATCTACAAACTTGAGCACAGTGCTTGAAGTTCTGCTTCAGTCAAAAGCTAAAGCCGAGAATCTTGGTCTCACAGAAACTGACGTGGTAATGGATCAAGCTATATATGCAAATGCGATGGAAATCCTGATGAATTGAAATCCTGATGATCCTAATCATATTGATTTTAAAAGATTTATTGTCCTCTGAATGGGTGCATTTCACACATCTTATATTTTTCTAGCTGTTATTGGCAAAAGATTTAATGATGGCATTACAAGACTGGATAATTGAAGCTGATATAGTCAGTGTATGGTTTTTTTGCCTTCATGGGTTTTATTGGTGTTGTATTATGTAGCGAATAGTCAAGCAGATTTTTTTTGACCGAAGGGGGTTAAAGTCCTGAAGATATTTTTTTTTATTTTTAAGGTAAAATTTCATTTGAGCGTATTTTGAAGGAAAAGTAATATAACCGTGTTGTTCGAATTTTTCAATATCTGTATAATGCCCTAACTCAGCTGAGGATAAAACATTTCGAAAGTTAGTTTGTTGAAATTAATTTTTCACACACTAAATGCTACCGTAGTTTTTTTCATGTGATCGTCCGAACTATTCTCGCTTTTTATTTTCTATTGGACCGAAATAATGCAAACTCCTAAAACTCATCCAAGTATTTATCGACAGTTTATGTAAGCTTGTACTCCAAAATATTTTGTTTGGATTTCAACAAGTTTTAGTTTTAAAAATAGCTTCAAATTAAATCTTTATAACTTATTATCTTATTGACCGAGATGGAAACTGCTCCGTAAAAAGAACGAGCGGTACGTTTAACAAAGTTCCGTCTGACCAATGCATTGAACAAAATATAAATCAGAAATGCCAAGAAGGAATAAAAGGTTATAGTACATCTGAGAGAACTGATTAACTTAAGGTTGAACGGATGCTCATTTCACCTGCTCCAGAAGATGTTTTGCAGTAAATTTCCTGTGCATGTAAAAAGTCAAAATGTAAAACACAGGTTTGTCTTAGTCGATCGCACTGATTGAATTGTACGGATTTGTGCAACTGTTCGTCTTGTGAAAACACAAATGATTGGTACAACACTTCAACAAAATATTATTTGATTGATTCCGATGCAATTTCAGGATTTTCTGAAACTCTCTCTTTCTTTATATATATATATATATATATATATATATATATATATATATATATATATATATATATATATATATATATATATATATATATATATATATATATATATATATATATATATATATATATATATATATATATATATATATATATATATATATATATAAATATATATAAATATATATATATATATATATATATATATATATATATATATATATATATATGTATATATATATATATATATATATATATATATATATATATATATATATATATATATATGTATATATATATATATATACGTATATATATATATATATATATATACGTATATATATATATATAAATATATATATATATATATATATATATATATATATATATATATGTATATATATATATATATATATATATATATATATATATATATATATATATATATATATATATATATATATATATGTATACAGGGGCTCACAAAGACTTCATGATGCCCGGTGTAGATCATTAAAAACTTACTGAATGCCTCTACCTTAGCATCACTAAAATAAAAATAATAAGTATAATAAAACACTTCTAGTATTTTTTGTCCATTAATGATGCCCCATAAACGTGCTGCCTGAGGTAAACTGACCCGGATCCCCCACACACTATGCGCCCCTCTATATGTACAGATGTTATTTCTCAAGATGTTATTATTTATTGTATGATTTTCTCAAGAGGTTATCAAACGTTTAATATAAATCTATATTTTTTACTTAGATAGAAAAATATATTTCAGCGTGACGTCATCAGCACCAAATTAGGGCCCAAGTTTGACCCTTTAAGCACTTTCAGAAGGGCACGTAAAGTTTTTCTTACTCAAGACATCAACCTTAAACTATTTAATTAGTTTTTTTAATGTCCACTTCATTTCCAAGAAAAAATTACACTTAGCGTCCAGACTAAAAGCATTGGTATCATGGTTGTCATGGTTGTCATGGTTGTCATGTTACTTTGTATTTTTAAACAGAAATTTAAAAACTATACGTTTTTTTAAACGACTTCTCTTATTTTCGCCCTAATATATATTACATTTTAAGGTGCCTATACAACTTTTTCTTCTAATCTACGATCAAATAACGTTTAAAAACTTAATCTTATCTAACAACATTTAAAGAACAAAAATACACTTTGGGAATTACGAAGAAAAGCAATTTTCTGCGCGTGAAACTTTTAAAAGAGGTTTTTAAAATTATAAAACCCCTTAGGGAATTTCGATAAAAATGCAGCGTTTTTTCTAGAGGTTTTATTGTTTACAAAATGCACACTAAGTTTTTCGTGGCAACATGTAAGTAAATACTCTTAGCTCTAAATTAAAATGCGTTACAACTAAGCATCTTGAGTTTTAATATATTCAAACATATATAATATAAAAAGGTAACCTTTATTAATCTTTTTATAAAGTTTTTTAATAAAAGTTTTGAAAAAACAACTTTTTCATGTTTTGTTTAATTTACGTTACATGAAAATGCCAAAAGTTTTTTTCTTGCAATTTTATTTGTTAAAGAAAGTAAAATAACTTACCAACGATAAATTGAAGATATCACCACTACTTCGAGAGTTAAAACTCAGTTTATGCAAATAAGTTTAAAGTGAAAAAAATATTTTACAACAAAGTTTTTTTATCATACGACATCGGTAAGCGTTCTTGCGTCTATATTAATACATATTTATTGAAGGCTAATAAAAAAAAAATTCAAACTGACTTCATGCAGTCAATTATTAAATTATTTTTTTTGATTACGAATGTATTCAGTTGTATTTTAACACTGTCAGTGTTAAAATTCAGGGTGTTCCGACACACTGATTTTTATTATAACTTGCGTGTCCAAGGCACGCTATGAGAAAATTTGCTATGAGATGACCCTACGTCATACACAATATATATTGCATAAACTTCTTTATGTAGATAGCTACGTTTCGGTTTTTAAACGATGTATTTGATTATGTTAAAATGATAGATCTTAGTTTTTTGTTTTTTTTTACAAACTGCATTAATAAACCTTTTAGATTATAAGTCACTATTTATTGATAAAACTATATTCTAATTGTGACCTATTCTACTTTTTTGACAATTTATTCTTTAGCTGCGATAAATCGCTGGCGTTTAAATAATAGCTTTTTAACTTTTTAAGAACACCAAAAGCGTTTGATTGTTGTTAGAGAGTATTTAATTAAAAATTGTTTGTTTTTAGCTGCTGAAACTTTTTCATCGGTGTTGTCAATAGTTAAGGTAAACGATGTTTATTTTTTTTAATTATTTTTTTAGTTTCATTGTAATATTTATAAAAGAATACTTATGAACTAGTAAAGTAAAAAATATGCTAACCTCATTTATTTATTTCTCTTTAAATTATTTATTGGTTTATTGTTTTACTTTGCTATTTTTTATTTAATTTTAAAAAATTTAACTTAATTTTTTAATTAATTTTTTTTTCTTTATATTATTTATTTGTTTTTATAAAAAACTGTCGTTTAAAAGTTTTTTATTTTAGTTTGCTGAAACCCGCAAACAATTTTTGTTTAAATTATACGTCATTAGTAATGCCGTTTTGAATTATACGTCATTAGTTATGCGTGTTTAAATGGCACGTCATTATTAATACCACTTTATTAGCATTATTATAATAAAAATATAATACTTATAATACTTATACTAGTTTAATTAAATACCTCAAGCGCTTAAACTTGTTTTTAGTTTAAACTTAAATTTGTAAATGCAGTTTCTTGATTTCAATTTCAGTCAGCGGTGTAATTTCATCGCAATCCTTTTCCCTCTTTTGTTAAAAATCTAGACAAACCAGGTCTTGAAAAAGGCTGAGCGTCAGCTTCTGATATTTCTTTCGGATTTTTTTGGCTTTATTTTGATTTGTTGAAGGTTTGATGGTTGTGATGAAGATGATGAAAAAGAGGCTGATGGTTTAGATAAAAGGTTTATTGTTTTAAAAGAAAAGTTTGATTTGGGATCTATTTGCAGGTGTTCTCATTGGTGTTAACGCTGAGGAGCTTTTTTAAAAAAAGTTTTAAGGTCACGAAAAGGCGGACATAATTATTCATGGTCAATTGGTTTGCTAGCTAAGTGAAAATATTAAATTTATCACAAATAATTCATTCTCTGAACACTGCAGTTTGATGCAGCTAGAATGCAGCGCAATTTTTTATTACTAGCTGTGCTAGCAATAGAAATGCAGAGTCGTGTTTCTTCCATCATTTCAGCATATCAAGTTTTTTCCAATTCATATTCATTTTTTTCAACACGATTGTTGATGATTTTCTTATTGAATTTTTTCAAGATGTCGAAGTGTCTGAGCATATATCCTGAAATCAGAAACAGGAAATTTTTTTTATCAAATCAATGATCAATATGATCATTGATTTAGTGAAGTGTTAGAGTTATGAAGAGATCCTCTGATCTAGAGCCGTCAGTATAAACGGCTACCTGTAAACAGGTAGCTGTTTCGATGGCTCTTTTTTATTCAATTTTCACAATGTTTGTGGCACTATCGTAAACTAATTGCAATTTGTATCTTATAAACTGGTGGAATGTTTCACATTTACTTAAGGAATTAAATACTCTACCGTTTCCTTAAAGGTAGGTTAATCTATTAGAGTAAATAGATAGCTGTACCTAACAATAAAAATGATGAGCATGTCTTCCTTAGTGTAGTAGTTCCACATATTTGGAGTTTGTTTAAAGCATTATCATGAAATATTTTTTGTATTTAGACATAATCAAAAGATTGAGGACAATTTTGATGTTGACCAATAGAGAGAAGCTCAAATCCATTGTTAGAAGTTTTAACTTTTTATACAATTGGAAATTTTAAAATTAATTTTTTTTTTAGAATTAATCAAAAATGATTATATTAAACAGGGGGGGAATTGGAAGTTTTTAATTATTTTTGAAAAGTTGTAAAGAAAATAGAGATTTAAGAAAAAATAAGTTTTTGAGAAATTGAAAGGTCAATCATTTAATTACTTTTGTTTGAAATTAATCTATATTTTCTTAAATATGCCGCAACTCGTAAAAAACGACTGCTAATCTTTACCATTTAAAAAGACAATTTAAGTACTCTTTAACATAAAACCATTAAAATAATTGCGGACAATTAGTCAAATAGGATAATGAAATGTAATTGTTTTTTTTTTAAACCACAAAAACGCAACTTTATTGATTCGAAAGTTTAAATTATTTACTTTCTTTAATTTAATACATTATTTTGTTTTAAGTTTAAATTTGATAATAATTATTTACCTTATATTAGGAAAAACTCCTTACATAAAAAATTATTTTCCTCCTTATAGTTCTCTAAGAATTAGATAAAATGTGTTTATTTTATGTTTTTAACATTTAAACAATTAAATGTATAAATTATGTTTATTTGTTTATGTTAAATAATTCATATAATAAAGTAGTATGACTAAATACTTAATATGGATTTTAAAACATCCTTTTTAGGAAACAACTGCGTTCGAATTTTAAGGGTCTTAAAAAAATCCCAAAGTTTAAGGTTTTAAAACTTGGTGTTAACGTATTAACACCAGTTTAACGTATTAACACACAATTTTAAAACTATATTTTTGCTCAAAAGCTTTAATTCAGACAGGTTCCTTTTTTGAGGTCTTTTTTATAAAATATGGCTATTATTTGTTAAATTTTGAAATAGTCTTGTTTCATTTGAGACCCAACTTCACATTCTAAAAAAATATTCGGTTTTATCAGGAACCCATCTGAATTTTGAAAGTGTTGAACAAAACCCCAAAGTTTAAGGTTTTAAAACCATATTTACTATAAAATACAGGGTGGATGCTCGAAATCCGGACACAAAATAAAAATTACAATAAAAGTATTAGTTTCAAAGCTCTATTTCTGAAATTTTAAACAGTAATGTACACATATACGAGCTTTCATTTCACTCAATTTAGCTGCCTTTAGCTTCAATGACTTGCTCAATACGCTTCCTGAACTTGGAGCAAGCGTACTCCACCTCATCGGCCAACATGTTGGCAGCTGCAGTAGTAATTGCTCGCTTTAGAGATTCAACAGTGTTGTGACTTGATTTATTGGTCTCACGTTCCAAAGTGCCCCAGACATAATAGTCCAATGGATTGAGATCTAGTGAGTTTGGAGGCCAAAATTGCTTCGACCAGAACATAGGGAGATTCTCTTCAAGCCAACCCTGTACCAAATTGGAGGTATGAGCAGGAGCTGAGCCTTGCTGAAACACATATGGCCTACCATTGGAACACTTGTCCATCCAAGGTTTTACCACCTTAATCAGAAGGTCCAAGTAGACTCCTTTGTTGACATTTTGGCCCTTCAGGTGTGGTGGCATGACATGGCCTTTGCTGGAAACAGACATAAAGACATGGACAGAGGCTGGAAATTTTGTCTGACCAATCACTGGGACATCTTCTGGGTCTTGAGCCAACCATCTGTCATTTCTTCTGTTCACTTTGGCATCCACAGTAAAAATTTTCTCATCGCTGAAAAAACGAAGTTTACAGGCAGCTTCATGTTTTATTGATGATAAAAGAACGGAACGCTTAGCCACTCTCTTCTCCTTCATTGAAGCAGGCAGCATCTGCCTGACTTTCAGGACATAGGACTTGTACCTAAGGTCATCACAGATCACTCTTCTCATGGTGTAATGAGACACATTTATATCTTTGCTCAGTTTCCTGATGGAGGTGCTGGGGTTTTTGTTGATCGACTTCTGTACTCTGCTGATGAAGGCCTTATTTCTACAGACTCTGCACCATCATTAAACCTCTTTGCAATATCATAAACTGTGCTTTTTGGGAAGCCAAACAATTTTATAATCTCCCGGACAGAGTTCCCGGCGCGGAGGGACTCAACCACGGCAACTCTACGGTCATATTCCTTTGACATGATGTGCTAAATTTGCAATTTTTTATTTTTTTTTCCCAAGAGTACAATATTTGTTTTGATTAATGTTTGAATTTCGCAGCATAGAATTTAAAAACAAAAAAATGCTGGCAAATTTAAAATTGTCCGGATTTTGAGCATCCAACCTGCATATAGCTAAGTTCTTGATTATATTATGCATTATATAGCATAGTTCAAGATTTTAAATCCGTTAGTTGTATTATTTATATTTTTTTAATTATCGTACTTTCACGTTTTACGCTTAACTTATAAAGATCTTTTTAATGCGAAACAAGCTATTTTGGCGAAAATATCAACTAAAATTGATTTAAAGTTAATTCCGGAGTTTAGTAGAAACGATCAACAATCAGTTGCAGAATGGCTGGAAAAAGTTTCGGAAATTGCTGAGGTCAAGTTCTCGTATGAATAATTACTACTATACAAATACTTGCGCTAGCAAGAGCATTCATGACTGAAGAACAAAACGATAGAACAAATGAAAATTTTGCTGCTGCTGTAACGAGAAGATGTGCTGAGCTAAGGCCGCTTGATGTTTAAATACAATCGGTTTGCTATGAGTGTAAACTCCCCAATCATTTTGAAAGAGATTGTTATTTGCGAAGAAATAGTAATCGAAACAAGTCAGGTCGAAGACGGGAGATAAGTGATGATCTGTGTTACTCGTGTTAAGAGTGCGAACACATAAAGAACGTGTCCAAAAAACGTAACGAGGGAGAAGACGTTTGCGCCAGCTCTCTCCCTGAACAATCAGTAATATGCGTTACTTACTATACGCTTGTCATTAGTGGTGTTCTTCGGAATGTGTTGATTAACTATTGCATCGTTTATAAAAAATGTGCGACATGACAAAAAATATACCTGGTGCTACATTTTTTTTGGTGATAACTTTAAATAGACAACAACTATCAAAAGAACGGCGAAGAGAGTTCCCTGCAGCATACTCGAGGCAGTTAATTGGTATAACGCTAGTCCAAAAGATAGTTGTAAGTCTTCTACTGCACTTGTAAATAAGTTATATCAATAAGAAATTATAGAGAGGAATTGACAAGAATAAGAATGCACATGATCCTTAGAAGAAGATAACCAACAACTTTAAACTTGGCGATAAAGTATGGGTTAAACCCCATACTTTATCGCCATAACATCGGATAACCGATGCGACTCTGAATACAAGATTGGAATAATTACAGGGATAATCTCGGAGCAAACGGTATAAGTGGACAAAATGTGCCAACATATATACGAGGCCTGAGACAATCAAGAGTTGACATTGGTTCGACTGAAGACCTTAGACAAGTAAGAGGTGACAATGATTTGAATAAGGACTCAGAATATAATGAAGAACTATGCATTGTGCTGCCGGGTAATGAAACAAACAAGACGCCAATGTTGCAATAAAGCTCGCGTGATAGGAGGATCCCTGAACATTATAATCTTGAGACGGAGTGGTCGTTTTGACCAAGGGAAAGTGAAAATATAGCTAAAGATTGTTTTAAAGCTAACGTTTGATCAGCGTTACTTGTAAATAGTTTTATGTGTATAAAGAGGTAGTTGTATATAAAATAAAGACATATTTGTAAATATCAAGAGAATTAGTTTGTATATAAATTATGATGAATTGCATTAAAATAAATGAGGCGTTTTACGCTTAACTTATAAAGATCTTTTAAATATGAAGCAACAATGTCATATTTAACTAAGTCGTTTTTAAGTTTTACAGAGGATTTGAAACATCGGTAAAAAAAATGTAGTTTTGTTTCAATATTCTAAGAAATGATATCCAATAATCTAATTTTTATTTTTTCATTAATATATACTTTGTGTTCATATAAAAAAAGATTAAATTACAAAGAAACGGTTACATTATAATATAAAAGATGATATATAAAAACAGACAGGGACTCAAATAAGGTGCCACCTTATTTGAGCCGCTGTCTGTTTTTATATATCACCTTTATGTAAAGTAACCGTTTCTTTATTCGTTTCTTAGTCATCCGTACCATATGAATGACTAACATAAAGATAAAAAAATTCAACTTAATTTTTAGTCTTCTAAAAGAGAAAATGCTTTTTAGGCCTAGTTTTTTTTTGCTTTATTTAATTTTTAAAAAATGACATTTTTCATCACCATTTTTATTCACCACTTTTAGATATAATAACAAAAAGTATATACAAAAAGCGAAAAAGCATTGAATATCTGAAAAAATATTATTTTTATAGAAGTTTCGGGCAAGTAAAACTTTAAGTTTGGGTGTTATTTTTAAGTTCAGAACTAAAAAATCAGCTAAAAGCCGCACCTGAGATTACAAAGCAATCTCTGAAATTACAAAGTAATCTCAGGAATAAATGAGGCTTGGAAGATTATCTCTAGAATACTAAGTAGGTAATTTGAGGTAAATTTTTTTGTCAAAGTTAATGGTACACAGTTCTTTAAAACAAACTAAGACCACCAAGAGCTTGGTAAATAAATATAAAGTTTGAATCCCCTCAATTTGAAGGAGTTAAAATTTTTATAAAGTCATAATTTTCGAAAGCTCTAAAAATAATGTATGAAACTAAAAATTTTACCGATGAATATAAATTTAGTATATATATTTTATATTTTAGAGTGTTAAGAGAATATTGTATGAAATTTAAAATTTATCCATAAATGTAAATTTAGAATAATAAAAAAAGAAATTAAGAATAATAAAAACAACTACAATTTATGAATTTGTTGCTCTCGCTTTTGGGGCAGTTGTGGTTAAAATTTTATATTTTGTGGTTAAAATTCAGGCTCTAATCATCCCAATTTTTTCTAAAGCATCCTTATTTGACATAAGTATAAACATTTAATGTTTGGAGTTTAAAACATGGCAATAATATTATTATCACCCAGTCTTCAAAAAAATTTGTGTCAACCCACACTATAGAAGTTTAATTATAATGTACTTCTGAAGATTCATTCTCCCTCCAAATACCGTACAAATGATGAGCCTTATAATACAACGCAAGGTGGAAGCCCAGCGGGCACAGGACGCATAAAAAAATCTTTTAAAAGTCTTTTAAACATTTTAGTCGTCATTTGAAAGTCTTTTGAACGTTTTTGAAAGTCTTTTGAATGATCAAAAGACGTCTTTTTTTAGTCCTGTGCCCACTGGGAGTAGTCTACCATTAACAGGTACTGCAAACTTTATGGGTATTAAGTGTTTTAAACTATTAATGATACGTTCTGGTTATTTGCATTTCCTCTTTACGATAACATCCTTTCTCCCCGGATCACCAGGTATATCTGTTTAATCGTGAAAGACTATATTTTTAGGCATTACGTTTTTTAAATTTCCATATTATGAAATATTCTCATCAAAACTTCAGCACGAGATCTTTTCTCTTTTTGTCAAAATCTTTGAGGTAAATGATTTTCTTGGCAGTTCAAAAAGCCAATAACAAAGTCATTTCTCGGCAAAGTTTCTTTAAAACGTTTAATTGTAACATTTTTTTAATCTGATCAGTTTTTAAAATAATTCGTTAATCATTATTTTTTATAGGATATCCCCATTCTGCTTAGATTATCAAATTAGAGTTATACAGTTTGATTACCATGCTTCTTCACATCTTTTCTCATTACGTCTAGGTAATACTGATTGAGATATCTTCATCTGCCTTCTTTAAATTTTCAAATTTGAAAAATTTTAATTTTGTTTTTGAAAATTTAAAAATTTTAATTTTGTTTTTAATTTTAAGTGTGTGGAAAAACATTAAATTAAAAAAAAAAATTATTCAGATGATTGCTTTAATAAGATATTTAAGTTCAAACAAAATCTAACCCTAAAAATCAAACTTTTTTTTGGAAATTTGGTTTTTAGCATGAAAGATTTTAAAAGGCAATTTAAAAACAAGAGAAGCTATTTTGTTGGAAATTTTCTTTTAATTTCAAAAATAGTTTTAGATTTTTATAATCTTACTCCGTTAAAAAGTTATGACGGAAAAAAGATTTTCTTCAGTTTTTACCTTAAACCAGACACAATAAATTTACCCTATAATCAATTGAAATTTAATAAATTAATCTGTTTATTATTTTTTCACACAATTTGAATTTTTTTATTATGATAAAGTTAATTTATTTTATAATTTTTTTACACTGGCTGAATTTTTTTCATTTGGGTTTTTTAAGTTTTCACACTTTCGTGTTAATTAATTTTGTACTTTTGCACTTATACTATTGAAGTTGAAGTGCAAAAGTACACAAAGTAACCACAAAAGTGCATCGCTTTTTCAATTTCAAAAATCTTTAACTGAATTGAATTTACTAAACTTATAATGGCAAAAAATAAAACAAAAGGGAAGCCTTACACTGAGGAAACAATAAAAAACGCATTAAATAAGATTCCCGCCCATTTATCTCACATTCTGCAGCCTTGTTGTTGGTGTCTTTTGCCATGTTAAAGATGTTTGGCGTGATATTTTAAGAAAATCTTATGATGAAATTGGTTTTAGCAGTTTGTCCAAAAAAAATTTCTAAAGTCTCCTTATACAGTCGTATAGAAGCAACAAAGTGTACTCAAAACTCGTACTCAAACCATTGCTGGCTTTGAAAACACTGGGCTCTTTCCATTAAATCAAGACAGCATTGACAAATCAAGTTTACAAATTTGTCAAACTTTTATTAACACCTTAATAACATCATCAGCATTTACAAAATCACCACGCAATCCAAGTTCTTTGCCTCAAACTGCTCAATAAACACAAACCTTAATTCCGCCTACAACTCCAACTTCAATTTTAACTACAAATTTAACTTCTCAAGAAGAATTGGTGACTCGTGTAAAAATCAGTCTTGAAAGAGCTCTCTTGAAGCAATTTCAATTCCTAAACGCTTACAAGCATCCTGCAAAAAAAGCCAGAAACGTTAGAACAGTGGCTGGTCAAGCGTTTAGAGAAGAAGCGTGATTAAACAAGTTAAGAAGAAAGAAGAAAAAGACGCAAAGCTATTAAAACGAAGATATGTTGAAATTGAAGCAGCAGAAGTAGAAACTCCTGCCAAGAAAGCCAAAAAAAAGTACAAAAAGTGCCAAAAGTTTTTTGAAAATGAAAAGCCAGAGATGCAAGTTTTATGGAAAACTTGTGAAAAGTCAAGTTGCAGTTCGTGGCTTTGTGAACCTTGTCTCCCAAAATGATATATAAAAGGCGAAGAATTCTTTTGCACGAAAAGTTGCCGAACTTAGTTTATAAACTTTTCATTTTTATTTCAAACTCAAGCTTGCTTATGTTTTTTTGTTTGTATATTATTACGTATATATTTTAACAATAAAAATAAAAATATTGAATTTACCGATTTATCTATGTTTTTTTCATATAATTTAGAAATGTCCGCTTTTAGGGACAATTTTCCGGAAAAGCGGACACTTTTTAAAAAAATAAAATCTTATTTTCCATAGATACTTGAAATTATTTTTTTTTTTTTTTTTTTTTTTACACTGCAGAATTACTTTAATAAACAAAAAAGTCGATTTGGCCAGGGGCTTCTTAGCCCCCTTCAGCTTCTTTGGCTTTGTTTTATATAAAGTAGAGTGAGTGTTTAATATTGTATTTATATTTTTTTAAATTAATAATTGCATATAATATTATTTGTTATTTTTAATCTTAACTTTATCAAACGATAGTTAACTTTAATTTTGCCATGGTTAAATTTATGGTGCGGTATTTAACGTAATCATGCTACTAACTTTATTTGATTTATCATTTTTAGATTATTAAAGTGTATTTGTTGTTGCAAAAAATTGGAATACAAAAATAAAGTAAATTCAACCTTGGTTTTTAAAATAAATTTATAAAAAAAGTAAAATTGAAATGAATTTTAGTTTTTAAATTTAATAGCAAAATGTCTGATGCAAAAAAAATTGCTAGTTCTAAAGCAAAAGCATCATCTGCAATCCGCAATGAAAGTTGGAAATATATACAAAAGTACGTTAATGTATTAGTTAACAATGACGAAAACAACAATGACAAACGAGTCTACGTTCTTAAACTTGATGTGGCCAATGAAAAAATTCGTAATCTTTTGAAGTTGGATCAACCTAAAGAAATACTGGATTACTATCGAAACACGATTCTTAATTTAGGTAAATAACTTTTGTAATTGTTATTTTATTGGAATATTCTGCATAACTGCGTCTGCTATGGTTCTTTTTTTCTTTTTTTTTTTACTCATTTTCATGTTTTATTTTTTAATTACTATTAGGAATGATTGTTCTACGATTTTCAATTGAAGAGAAACGAAAGAAACTAAAAGATATCCTGTGTTGTTTATCTGATGCTTGGGATTATTTTTATTCAACGACCCTTCATGAGATAATGGCAATTTTCATTCCATTGGGAGATCTCGTTTTTGAAGTAAGAAATATTACATTGCTTGCCTTCAGAGACTTAGTTTTGTTAAAAACAGGAATAGAGGCAGTGCTTGAAAACGGGCAAAACATTTCACCGCACATAAAGCAAATGTTTATAGTTCTAGCTAGCATTCACGAGTCGAAACCTGCTAGTGAAAACTATATGCGATTGGAAGCACTAACCGTAAAAGTAGTTCGCCCTTATATAGGTGTAAAAGGATATTATCCTCCTTTTGATGAGATAGAAGTTAGTAGCTCTTCAACTCGCAATTCTCTAAGTAAAAAAAAAGATAAAAAAAAACTAACTAAAACATCAGAGGAAAGTACAAAAATTTCTCAACTAACACACGAAGTTAGTACTCTTAGTGTTACTTTAAGTGAATCAAATGAGCTATCTGAATATATTGGAGAGAGAAATCAAAGATGGGAAAGCAGAGAAGGAATGCTTGATTTGGAATCTGTAAAATGATGTTTTTGATCTATTTATATTTTATTTTATGGCGAATTTATTTGTTTTTACGTATTAAGCAACTTGTACTTTATGTACAAAAAAAAAGCAGCATAAGATGTAGTATATATGATTTTTTACGTGTACCCGATTACCGAAAACATTAGCATAAGTGCAAAAGCTTAAAAAAAATTAAAAGAAAGTGAGTAACTATATAAGCACAAACCGAGGTAGGTTTGCTAAGCAATTTGCAAAGTGTTGCTCAGTTGAAATTCTGAAACGAATTCGTACCAAAGTCAGTCTTAGTAAAATTGTTCTCTGCCTTGTGTCTAATAATAAATCTATTAACAGGTCTACTACTTTATACCAGTGTGCGTCAGACAAAGTTATTAAATGTTTTCCAATACTTTAAACTTTCACACGCTTGTTCGAAGTTTAGAAATCTTAGCCTATAAAAAACCAAATGTTTTTTTCTTGTGACAAAAGTAGTATTAATTATAATATAAAAGTAATATGACGATAATTACACATTTGACATTTAAAAAATCAATCATTTCTATGGTTTAGTAAAAACTAATATTTTATAGAAATTAGAAACTTTTATATGTAACGGGTGATGTGGTAGTTATCGGATGAATCTGAATTTAATTATTTGAGCATAATAATTTGTTTTTGTGGTCTTATGCGTAGGCATAAACGTTCTATAAAATAAAATGTAAACTTTATTATTTGAAACTCAATTATTTAAAATGAGGTTAAATGCAGCTGAAAGAGACTCTTTTCGAAAGCGACACAAAACGTTTTTTTGTAAATAAACCTAATAAAAAAAAAAAGAAATCATAAATCATTTTGAAAAGGAAGGATTTGCTCGAAGTTCAATATATGATAACCTAAAAAGACTTGAAACTATTCAATCCTTTTCTGATAGAAAGCACCCTGATTGTCCAACATCCTGGACTAGAGAAAAGACTTCTCGAGACTTCTCAACAATCGAAAAGGGGTCAATTAGAGAAAAACAGGTTTTAAATTTGGTGTAAATCACTCGACAATTGGTCGACTCTTAAAAAAAATGAATATTAAGTATAGAAAACGTAAAAAAACTCCAAAATAAGCTTTAGAACAACAATTAAACGCAAAGAAAAGAAGCAGGAAACTAGTTAACCAACTCTATAACAAAAAATTGCTTCTGGTCATCGACGACGAAAAATACTTTTGTTTTGCAGGAGATAACATGCCTGGAATTTCTGGATATTACACAACCAACAAAAAAACATGCCCAGAAAACGTTCGTTTTATAGGAAAAGAGAAATTTCCAAAAAAATTATAAATGTGGATAACCATATCTGACCGTAGTATGTCCGAGCCATTGTTTTGCACTTCCTAGGCTGTAGCATCATTCATCAATCTATATTGATAAATGTTTAGAAAAACGACTTCTTTCATTCATTCACAAGTATCATGGAGAATTTAACTATTTATTTTGGCCAGATATAGCATGTTCTCATTATTCTGAAGATTCTCTAAATTGGATGAACCAATATGTCTATTACGTTGATAAAGAATCCAATCCCCCAAATGTGCCTCAAGCACGACCAATTAAAAACTTTTGGAAACATTTGGCACAGAATGTTTACGAGGGAGATTGGCAAGCTTCAACAGAACAAGTTTTGATTGATTGAATTAAATTAAAACTACAAGAAATCGATTTAAATTCTTTACAGCCGCTTATGAAAGGCGTCAGAGCAAAATTGAGATCAATTGCAGACGGTGGCGTTTTTTTATTTAAAAAATAACTTATTTTTATTAAAAGATAAATACTTTATTCTAAACAAATATAATAATAATTTTTTTTCATTTACATATAAGTTATTTTTTGCCGACCTAAGAATTTTAGAACTCAATCTTATTTGCTATTTTAAATCAACTAAAAACAGCAAGAAAACCGTTTTATTTAAATTTTAGATAGCATAATTAAAATAAAATCGGGAAAACGAACGTTTTATTTAAATTCTAAACAAAGCTGTTAAAATAAAAACGAAAAAAAACTAACATTTTATCTTAATTTTGGATAAAATAGTTAATATAGCAACGGCAAAACAAACGTTTTACTTGAAATTTTTTTTGTTTTATTTTATCGTTTTGTTTTATTTTAAGTAAAATAAATAAAATGAAAGCAGCAAAGCAAACTTTTTTTAGAAATTCTAAACAAATTAATTTTAAAATTACAACATTAAAACGAACGTTGTATGTAATTAAATAAAACATTCGTTTTAATGTGTTTTTTAAATAAATTTGTTTTTTAATTATTTTATTTACAATTGAATTTAAAAAAATATTTAAAGGACTAAGTTAGTTTAAGAATTAAGCTAAAAATTAATTCATCATCAAATGTAAATATAAACAAATCTGACAGTATTTTCCCATTCAATAAAAAATATGATTATCTTAAGTATTGGTATGCATATTCTACATCTTTAGTAAATAAAATAGCAAAGTTTGAAACAAAAATTATGATCGATTCACCAGATATCATACTTATTACTGAAACATGGTTCCAAAATGACTCAATTATTAATATTAACAACTACAACTGCTTTTACAATAATAAAACAAATAAATAAGGAGGAGGTGTCGGAATATTTACAAAATATGATATATATGCTTATGAAGTATCGGTTTCACCTTTATATAAAGAAGTTGAACAAATATGGTGTAGCATTGTATTTCATAAAACAAAAACATTAGCTGGATGTATATACAGACCACCAAACAGTACTGACTTAATAAATAATGCAGTTAATGAATTAATAAAATCTGCCATAAAAGAAGTAATGAATGGAATGTACTCAAATGTAATGATCGTTGGTGATTTTAATTACCCAAATATTTTTTGGAATGCAAACAGAACTATCGAGCTAAAACAAAACTTCCAAACAAGCAGAGCATTAATAAATAATTTGCAAAACAATTATTTACATCAAATAGTTAGCAAACCAACTTTTCAAATGGCTATTGATAAACCAACAAATATATTAGATTTAATAATATGCGACAATCTAGATTTAGTATTCAACATTGAATATGATGCTCCACTTGGTTAAATTATGCAAACCAATGTTATAAATACTTTTTAAAAATTTATGAAAAAGATTGCAAAACAATATATTCCTCACCACTTCAAACCCACTTGTTCTATCCAAAATCCTTGCATCAATAAAAAAAATCAATTAAAGAGTCTAATTAGAAAAAACGTAGCCTATGGTGCAGAGTGCGTGCTACAAACTTCAAAAATACAAACTTAAATAATGAATACAAACTAGTTAATAAAATGATAAAAAATCAAATTAAAAAATCTACTCTTGATTATGAAATAAACTTAGCAAAGGATGTAAAACATAACCAAAAACTCTTCTATGCATGTGCACAAAGAAAAAATCAAACACATAAAATAATAACCGATAAAAAAATTCATTGCTAATCTACTAAATTGTAGTTTCCAATCAGTATTTGTCAAAGAAAATCAAGATCCACCACATTTCATCAATAAAACAATGCAATTATTTGAATGTGACTGGGACCAAGAACTAAAAGAAGATATTGTACTTAATTACTTTAATACTCAAGAAATCGATTCATTCAGGAGAGCTGCCAGAATTATGGCTGCCAGAATTATGCTAGAATTATCTGCAAACACTTTTTAAAAAAGGAGATAAGAAAGATCCACTCAACTACAGACCTATCTCTTTAACATCGATACCAAGTAAGATAATAGAGAAAATAATTAGAAAAAAGATGATAATTTATATAACAGAAAACAATCTGTTAACGCCTCAACAACATGGATTTGTACAAAATAAAGGGTGCCTAACAAACGTATTAGAAACTTTCGATATTATTACAACTGAAATTAAAGATGGTTATCCAGTTGATATATTATTCCTAGATTTTGCAAAGGCGTTCGATAAGGTACCCCACCATCGACGTATATATAAAATTTCTAACTATGGAATGAAAGGTAATACTTTAAATTGGATTGATTCTTTTTTTGAGAAACAGAAAACAAAGAGAGGTAATGGGTAAAGCTGTATCAGATTAATGCGAGGTTTATAGTGGTGTGCCACAGGGCTCTGTATTGGGTTCTCTTCTCTTTCTGTTATATATCAATGATCTTTCCCAATGTATCTCTTCAATTACAAAACTATACGCTGATGATACTAAATTCATATCTGTTTTAAAAGAACATAATGATCTAATTAATATGTAAAATGACATTGATTTGTTTACTGAATGGTCAAATGTATGGTTAATGGATTTTAACATAAGCAAATGCAGTTATGCAGATTGGAAGAAAAAATATTAACTATAACTACACTATGAAACACAACAATCAAAGTTTTTTTTCTAAAAACGACAACAAAAGAATTAGACTTAGGTATCATAGTTTCATTCAATATGAAATGGAATCATCAGGTTCAAGCAGCTACTAGTAAAGCACAAAGAATCTTCCGTTTAATAAGAAAAAGTTTTAGTTATCTTAATACTGAAATGGTATGGCAATTATACACATCGCTGGTTAGACCACACCTGGAATATTCAATTCCAGTGTGGAGTTCAGGTAATAAAAACGATATCAATGACCTTGAAAAAATTTAAAGACGAGCAACAAAGCTAGCACCTGAACTAAAACATCTAAGTTATACTGAAAGATTGGTAAAGTTGGGTTTCACAAATCTGGAAACAAGACGTACAAGAGGTGATCTTATTAAGTTTTTCAAAATAACAATTGGGATTGATAAGATATGGTATAAAGAGCTTCATAAAGCTTCTTCCCAAAGTCTATGAAATTTGAAAGAGAATTTTCACAAACAACCCTGAGACACAATTTTTTACGAACAGATTAATACCTCATTGGAATGCTTTACCTAAAAAAGTGGTTCCTGCAATGACAGCAAATTCTTTTAAAGCGAGACTAGATAAACATTTGTTAACGGCTGATAGAGTATAAATTCTAAACTTTATGTTCCGCGACAATAGTCTTTACAGTAGCTTGTATTACTACTACTAATTGAAATTATTCTCAGTTTTCATTATATAGCAACTTTATATATAAATAGTTTAAACAAAACTAAAACGCACTAAAATGTCAAGAAGATACTAATATTTTTTACTCATTGATGGTATTCCCTATTAGAGATATCCTTAAAAAGTGCCATAAAATGACATTTTATTGCCGTAAAACATCAGTTTTGGACTAACTGCAGGGATCGTCCATAAATTACGCCACGCTTTTTACACGGCGATTTTCATTAAACTTAAAGCGCTATTTTGATAATATTTTTTTATTTAACCTTAAGCTCTGCGAGGAAAAACTTTTGACCTTTTTTGTTTAATTTATTAGTGAAATAGTCCATAAACTACGCAACTAGCGTTGCGTAGTTTATGGACGATCCCTTATAAATAAAGAATATGATGGGAAAATTTCAATCTAAAAACTTATGTTGATCTTGAAATACCATGTTTTTAAGTTTACAAAATCGCTAATTATTAAACACCAAGAAAAACACAAAAATAAAATTAAACTGATAAAAATACTATGAATTCATTAATATATACCAGCAAAATAAGCATGCGCTCTGGATAACTTTTGCCAAATCCATTAAGCATAAACTGTGAAACTGGCAATCCAAGTTTTTGTATTATTGATCTTTAACCAGATTTAACATTATTAACTGCATAATAAATACCTACACTACCGTCCATAATTATTAGAATGATCGTACTTTTTGATATTTGAAAGTTTTACTTACTATTGGGAGAAAAACTTAAAACAAAATCTACCTGAATTATATGTTATCTTTGTTTTTATTAGGTTTACAAAAAATTAATATAAGGTCCGATAAGATTAATATCTAATTTACTTGCCTTTTAATCGCCCTTTTAAAGGGTGATTAAAAGGTATAAAGTTTATGACAATAACTGCTATAAATATTCTTGACATTTTACTTATCCAATTTATTCAATTTATTAAAACTTATCCAATTTTTCAAAGTCGACTTTATGCCACTAACTAATAAGTTTTTTCCACATTTTATGAATCATTTTATGAGACAGATCTTGTAATTAGGGTAGGCTAAATCATTTTATTTAATAGTTGATCGTTATCTCAGTCGAATAACTTAAACATATTTTTTTAAATATAGATTTAAACTTTAATTCATTTTCTTTTGAAAAAATAAATTGCTTCTCATTAACCCATCTTTGCGAAGGTGTAGCATAACTTTTTAAGAGTAACAAGTAAACTACTTTTGTCATTACCCCTTCTATTTTCACCTGTGGCATTCTAACCAAAACAGCCCGACACCTTAACACTACACCCACATGTTTTACAGTCAATAGTACTCGCTATTTTATTATAAACTCAACAATCTTTTTTTTTCAGACAAACAATCTTATCTTTGAACCAAATAATTAAAACTTCGACATGTCGGTCAGCGTTTTCAGTTATTGATGGTCCATATTTTATGTAGTTTTGCCCACTTTAGCATTTTCATCATCCTTATGATCTTTATTGAAGCATATAAACAAAGTACTTTTAAGTTATCTAATAGTGCAAAACTATAAAATTAAACAAAAAAAATAGTTACATAAAAAATAGCATTTTAAAAAAAAGTTAATGTAATTCAAATAATTATGTAATTACGTATTTCAAAAATTTTTCTTGATATTTTTCTTTAGGATATTTAGTGAACTGTGTCCTATCTTCTGCCATTAACCATCTACAGAAACTGTTGAGGTTATTTTATTTTTATTTTTTTGCTTCCTTATTTTTGCTGTTTTAATGGCATTTTTAGTCATAAATACTTAACAAACACTATTATATATACCATGCAAAACATTAGTAATATTGTTGTAAGCTTTTTAAAAAAAAGGTAAAAGATTTACTAGCTCAATGAGCTTTATAAATTTTTCTAAATGCTATCACCATTTAAACATTAGTAGTAAAGGACTTTTCTCTACTATTTTGTGATACTGTTGTTTTTTTTATGTATTGCAATAGGACTCTTGTAAGATTCGAATGTTTAATGTCATTGACAAGAACTTCAAATACATGAAACGTATAGTTCTAAACTAAATCTTTGTTGCTTAACTTAATTATTTCTAACATTAACAATATTTGCACAGTCTGAGCAAGAAGTTTTTTTATTAAAAATTTCAATAAACCAAAATTATTAGCAATGTTATAATCATCTTTGTTTTCAAGAATTATTTAAAAGTTTATTTTTGCCACATAGAGTTACTTGTTGACAGTAAAGAACCAGATGCTAACTCGTGTTAAACCGTCTTTTTAGTGTGTGCAAACTGGTTACAAGAAAATGATATCTTTTTAGTTCAAAAATGATTTCTTAAACTATTTTTGAAAAGTTGTTATTACAAAGGTTGTTTTTAGTCATATCCCACTCACAATGGTTTTGACGACTTTAGTAGTTTGTCGAATAGTAAACAATCTAAGGATAAAGATAATGAGTGTACATATATCAATAAATATAGGGATAAGTGCAGCAGAATGTACATACAACGACTGATTAAGGGATAGGCGTAGTGGAGTGAACACATATTATATATAATAAAATTGTTGTATATGGGATATGATCTAGACAACCTATAACAAAATGTGTTTAGTCACATATAAACAAAACATCCATTTGCACTTTTAAAAGACATGTACTGAGCAAAATTAGGATTGAAAGTATGATTAATAAATTTAAATTAACATGCAGCTGAAAGGTAAACAAATATTATTCTTTAAAAAAGGTGCTTAAATCAGTTTTACTGCTAAAAAATATGCAAAAAATAACTTTAACAACGTATTCCTCCTTAAATTTTACGTCAAATATGATAGTAATATTTGTATTTATTTTTTATTTATCTATTTTTCAGTTTCTGTAAAATAAAGGGGGTATGTAATAAAACAGTTAATAAAAAATATGTAATAAAACCTTAATAAAACAATTAAAATAAACGGGAAAAAACTAACATTTTATTAAGTAAAAACGGAAAAAATCGAATGTTTCATTAACTTTGAATAAAATAATTATAATAAACTAATTATAATAAACTAAGTTTAAAAATGCTGCTTTCTTTTTTTAAATTTTTTGAACGTCGATGTTTGAAAGAAAAATCGGTTTTCTCAAATTTTATGCTAAATGTTTTCTGTTCATTGATTCGTCGAACCCTGTTTCTAAATTTTGTGCTGGCCTGATGCCGACCCAAAACAGTTTAGGTCGGCAAAAAAATTTTTGCCGACATAATTTTTCCTAATTCCGAGGACTGCTTTATAAATCAGCTGTACAACGTCAAAACAAAGTAACCAACATTTTTATCAAAATTTACTTTTTTATATACTCTTTGATACCAACTCATGCAGAATTTTTATGTAATATCCTATTTGGAAACAGACAATTATATCAGGAGTTACCACACAGTAACTACAACATTTTATTCTGATAAATAAAAAAAACAATAACAAAACCCAATATCTACACAAAGTTGTAGATAGTGTGTTTTGAATTTGTTATGATTGTAATCTGCCGAAAATATATTTCAAGCGTAGTGAAATTTAAACTCAAAACACAGTAACTAACTACTAGCAACGATTTTAATTCTTAAATTTTTACATTAAATAACTAATCGAAAAAAGAGTTATGGACTGGGATCACAATTATGCATTACCAAAACGCATACATAAGTTCTTTTAAGTAATTACTTATTATTATATTATGTATTTACATTAACATGTAGTTCTATTTTTAGTCGACAACGTTGAAGATGATTTAGATCCTGATTTTATTACTATTACTGCTAATGAAGGTACTAAATGTTTTATACACACATATTATTTAGTTAGTTGCACAACATATTAACACGTCATGTTGTATTTTATATTAGTGTTTATTATATTTTTTAGTTAAAGAAGTTGTAAATGTTTTTGATGACAGCAATTTTGTTCCAATTACTGAAGATCAAGGTACTGAATAATTTATATACACAATCAATTTATTTATTAATATAACTTATTTACATGTCACACCATTTTGTATACTTATATACATGTCACACCATTTTGTATTACTTATATATTATAATATTTATATTTTTTAGTTGAAGAAGTTGAAGAGGATTTGGATGACAGTGACTTAGATCCTGATTATATTCCAATTACTGAACATTATGGTACTAAATAATTTATATACACAACAATGCATTTGTTAATACATCATATTTAAATGTCACATAAAATTGTGTACTAGTATTTATATTTTTTAGTTGAAGAGGTTGAAGAGGATTTGGATGACTCTAACTTTGATCCTGATTTAACCCTAGTTACTGAACATCAAGGTACTAAATAATTTATATATACCTACAACAATGCAGTTGTTACTACATCATATTTACATGTATATAAATATTTAACATATTCCAGATAATCAACTTATTGAAACTGCAAGGAAATATAAGAAATTTAGTCTGGCAGATAAGAAAGCAGTATTAGAAGAAAAAAGGAAATTAAAAAATGTCAATGCCAAGACAAAACATCCAACCCGTTCTCTTACATGCCCTGTAGAGGTTAGAAATAATTGTAGAGACAATCTATCCACTGATCATCAAAAGTTTTTATGGAAAACTTATTTGTCTCTAACAACATATGTCCAGAGGAGACAATTTTTAACAAAATGTGTAACAATTACATCTTTAAAACGTCGAACAACAGTGGAGGGTTCTGTTAATAGCTTTAAAAAGTCACAATCCAGGATTTACAAACTTTCAGACTCCAAAAAAAAGAAGTACAGGTATGTAAGACCACTCTTCTAAATGTTCTTGGCTATAAAAATGATTCTGTTTTAACAGAACTAGTTAAAAATATGAACAGTAACTTTTTTATGTCATCTGTTACTTAAAATATTAAAAAATGTATACCCAAAGATATTGTAGCTGATCATATACGGCTGTACAAACCATCTGTAAGTCATTATCAGCAACTTAATGCACAATATATAATGTACTTGCCTTTTGGACTAACAGTAAAAGCCATGTATGATGATTTTTGCTCTCAACATAAAAACTATTGCTCTCAAGAGTTTTATAGACAAATCATAAAAGATTTAAATAGATATTTAAGAAATCCCACAATTGATAAATTTGAAGATTGCTCTACCTATCAAAATATAATTGGAAATTCTCTGATGAGAATGAAATAAGAGATAATATTACACTTTTAGAAAACCATAAAGCCAAGGCTGTAGCAGCAATGTCGAAATATAAGGAAGATTTTAAACTGAGTATCGAGTCAACTTGTATCTTCTCAATGGACTTACAAAAAGTTATATTAATTACTAATATGCCAGATACTAAATCTTCTTTTTTTACCAGTAGACTAGTGGTATTTAATGAAACATTTGCTCAATTAAAACCAAATGCCTTATGCCACTGTGTACTTTGGCAAGAATCCATTGCTGGGCGTTAATCTGAAAATGTTACGGACTCAATATTGGCTTTAATTAGTAACCAAAGGGATGTACAAGATTTTATTTTCTGGGCTGATAATTGCACTGGCCAGAACAAAAATTGGATCTTATAAGCATTGGTATGTAACTTAAATTCAACAAATTCCTTATTTCAAAATAAAAAATCAGTAACAATGAAATACCTAACTAAGGGTCATACCCATATGATTGTTGATGGGGTCCATCGAAATATTGAAAAAATATAATGAATAAGACTTAATAAAGACTGAATATGACTTAAAAAAGACTGAATAAGTACTTTACAATTATTTTATTATGTTTTACTGTTATTTATTTTGTTTATACTTGTTGTTATTTTTATATGAAACTGTGAAAATTGTTCTACCTGAAGACTAGGTATTTTCAAGTTATTTATCTTATGCAATAAAGAAAGTGATACATATTTGTTTTCATTTTTGATTTTTATTTTAAGTGGTTATTTCTAGCTTTTACATAATTTTATTAGATCTGTCATTTATCTGTTATTCTTTAGTTTGAAATCAGTAAACTATGCAATTTAGTATAATTTTTAGGTTGCGATTAAAGAGCATTAATAAAAAAATAGTTTGTGGTAAGTAAAAGCAAATGATTCATAATACCAACAAAATGTGGTGCTTTAAAAGACTAGATTCAACCACTACCATGTGGACGTTACTTACTAATTGAGCATTTAAATAGAAATTCAATACTAGTTTAAGTAAATTAGTGCGAAATAAGTATTTGTTAATTGGTTATTGTTTTGAACTTTCGTACAAGTTTGTGAAAATACTCCACTCATAAAAAAATTTAAACATTTGTTAGTTCATTGGAGTTAGGGGAGTATTTAGACTTTATTTTAGGAGGAATAGAGCGACTCAATTTTTCACTATGCCATGTCTTCTTGCCGAAGGATAAATAAGATTAATGATTTTTCAAAATATTGAATACAAAATATAGGTGTAGGAGGAGTCGGTTGACCCATCGTTTATCTGAAATACCCCCCTAAATGGCCCATCGGTTATCTTAAATACCCCCTAAATGGCTTTCATTTTTATTTAACAAATATAATTTACACATACCGTGTTTTAAATTAAACGTGATAGGATTTTCAAATTTTTCTATAAATTTCAAAACACAGTATCTACAATTACAGCTTAATGAAAGCTAAAAATACCATTTTGTCGATTTACATTGAATTCTTTGCATTTTCTTGATAACCATATGAAGTTTCAAGTGAAAAGTATGAAGTTAAGTTGGCGGCCCGACGTACTTTACAAAAATCATTTTCATATCAAATTATGAAAAATACAGATATTGTGTTTTGACGATGTACAGCTGAAATATTAAAATAGTTTTGAAGTAGAGAGTTAAGTCACGTGATATTTTGTATTTTTTAAACTTCGTCTAAAAAATACAACAAAAGATTTTTAGGTAGGTGCCGAAAAACTAAAACCCACCCATCAAAATCAATAATACATACATACATATACATATATATATATATATATATATATATATATATATATATATATATATATATATATATATATATATATACATAATATACATATATATATGTATATATATATATATATATGTATATATATATATATATAAACATATATATATATATATATATATATATATATATATATATATATATATATACATAATATACATATATATATGTAGATATATATATATATATATATATAAACATATATATATATATATATATATATATATATATATATATATATATATATATATATATAGATATATATATATATATATATATATAGATATATATATATATATATATATATTGGTGTTATTTTTTTCAGAAAGGAATGCAGAAGATTTATTTATGTAAAGACGACATTTTTCATTTGAATTAAAAAAGTTGTTCAGTTGTTAATGATTCAATTTTGTGTAAATACCAGTAAAATTAAATAGTTCATTCGTCTTCACATGAAAATAGGTTCTGCGACTATTTATTTATTATGTATATGAGTTTTTTTAAAGAGTAAATAGAAAGGGCTTTTTATTTTCCAAATGGTAATTTGTAACAACAACAAAAAGTGGGAAAACAATATCTTTTGGTTTGTCTGAAGTGGTTGGTGGTGATGCAGGTACTATTTTGCAGAACTTTACTAACATAATAGACAATATTTGTGATGTTGTTAGCAACTCAGCCATGGGAAAAGAAATTAATTTTGCTAAATTAATAACATCAATTAAATCAACAATGTCTGACCTCGATTCAGTTAATCTTCTATTTAACTCACAATTAAATATATTAGGAAAAAAACTTTTGCCAATTGCAAATAATTGGAATTTACTTTCTTAAAATGTAATTCCAATTATTGAAATAAAATTTCAATAATTGGAATATACTTTCTTAAAATGTCAAAGATAATATGAAGGATATGAGTAATTTTTTCTGCAAACTCCATTTGCTCGCTAATTTTGCTTCTGAAACTGATAAAGTTTTAAATTCTTTTGAAAAAGTTTTGTTAGGAGATAATTATGAGAATGTTTTTGCTTTTATCAGTAAAGAAGGTGGCGTTGCTAGGTTAGTTCGTACTGCATGTAAGGCATTTCATTCAAGGGGTAGTGAGGAAGCTAGTGTTGCCACATATTTTAATTCCTTCTTTTTCTCTCGCAATGTAAAACTATTTTTTGTTCCATTTATTGGAAATTTCGTTTTAATATTTTGTATTATAATGCAGCTGCCCTATATTATCACAAGGATGCTATAATTGAATTTTTTAATGCGTGGCCTGATCCAAATAATTTATTAAAGGCTATTAAGGAAGATATTACAAATCTTGTATTTATTGCTGAAGTTCGTGCATTAGGAATCATTGATAAACTACTTACAGGTCCTTTGTGGCGAATCACTTGATAGCATTTGCTATTGAACCCCTACCTACTTCGTTTGAAAATTAGACTTCCAACTCTTTGTAAGGATGCTTCTTCTTAATTGTTTGCAAATGGAAAAATTTTGGAGGATACTAATCTTCATCAAGACATGGTTTATTGCAAACTGTTTGAAAACACACAAAATGATGAGATTCTTTGACTGTGCGATCACTTGAAGTTATTTTTCATGCTATTCTTATTATTTTGGAACGTCAGTGTGCTGATCATTTAACTGGTGGTAAATATTGGAATCCATCTGATTCAGTTGCTGATGCAGCTTCTAATGTCGCTGTTACTAACAAAGCATCAGAAAGTGACTTTGCCATTTTGGATTTAATGATACGTATAAAACCAAATGCAAATGTTCAAACTATCCAGGCTTTGACGATGTGGTCTCAGAATCAAACATTAGAATGGCTAAATTGTAAAACAAATGAAGAGAGAAAAGGATTACTTGATTATTCAAGAACCAAAGTATCAATGATGAAATACAAATATGATGAAAGAAAAGAAGCACTTAAAAAAGATAAAGCTATCCGCCTTCTAGCAAAGCAAGAAGAAAAATATATATAGGAGATATTAAATTACACCAAAAAAAAGCTTCAGCTTGTAATAGCTTAATAAATTTAAATGTAAAAGCATGGATTTCATTGCAAGAAGCAGAAGAATCACTTTATAATATGTAAGAATCATTAAAATCAAAAGTACTCCTTGCTCAACTTAATTTTTATTGTGTCATCTTAGGTGTGGAATGTGACAAAAAACTTTTTTGTAAAACGAAGGTAGAAAGAACCAATTAAAGAAACTTGTCTTGGGAGGAACTATATGAAAATCTTATTTTTGTTATTCAAGCAAATTTAATCCCAAAAAAACAATCTTTATGTAATTTAAGTAATAATTTAAAGCCTCATATTTTACGTGATGCAGCTGTTGAAAGCAAAAAAAAAGAATTAATGGGAAAAAATTCAGGATGCAAGATTAAACAAATTAATAGAGCAACAAAAAAAACATTCCTTATCCAGATTTATTTACAATCCATCCGATTTTGTAGGTACTTGTATTCAACATTGTGGTAGAGAAGAAGATTCTTTTGAAGTATCTGGAGAGCGTGCACAAGTGGTAGGAGTTGATCAAATAAATGGGAAGCGAACCACATACCATGTTAAGTATGATAATGAACCTGATGAAGTATGGTAATTATTAATTGATTTTGAAAAAGACGATCTTATTCTTTGCAGCTCAGGTTAGGTGCCGCCCATAGGCTATGTCACAGTTTTTTTTTGCAATTTTCAGCCCTCTACCTCCCCTCATCAGAAAAAGTTAGACTATCTTAAAATATAACATCGCAAGATACTGCCCCCCTTTTATTTGGGTAAATATCGAATTTAAATATTTAATTTAAATTTGTTATGTTGAATAAAATGTGTTGAAAGTCCAACAAAAGAACACATTATTACTGCATTATTTCAAATTGAATTTATTTAGAAATTCTTTAAAAAGTTTTATATTTATTTCAACATTTTATTTTTTGTGATCTCACATTTCTATACCCACACCCTCTCCTCTCCTTTCCACTTGTCACTGGTTGTCACAAAAGTCTAGACCCTCACCCTCCCCTAGAAATGTGACGTCGTTTATGGACAGCCCCTCATGATGTAATTTTATTTAATATAAATTATTACTAATTTTGAATTATTTTTTGTTTATTGGTAAAATCAATAAAAAATATGTTCCACTAATCTGTTTATTGCATTTGAGTACATTTTTATCTTTTTTGAATCATATTTAAAATGTTAATATTTACCAATTTATTTTATGTAAAGATATTTTTACATTATATATAAATAATTTTTTGTGTTACGTTTAACTGTTAATTATAAATAATTGAAAAAAAAAAAAAAAATCACAAAAAAAAAGATTCGGCAAAATTGCATTTTCTTTTACATGAACTGCCTATCAAGTAAAGGAGAGAATCCAGTAATGGAGGGCTAACCTTAGGCAACATGACAAATTACTGATGAAGTGCAAAGTCCTATGGCTTACCTTCTGGTTAGTGCACTTCGTTAAGTAAGTTAGACAATTTTGTCTAATTTATGAACGAAATAGCCAAGGCAAATATTCTATAAAATGTTTTAATGACATTATGTATATGTATATATATATATATATATATATATATATATATATATATATATATATATATATATATATATATATATATATATATATATATATATATATATATATATACTTAGTATACTTAATAATAAATAATTACAGACCAATTTCTCTCCCATCCACTTGTTGTCGTGCGATGGAAAGAATTATTAACTCGGATATTATTAATTAACTCTCCATAACTTAATAGCCAATAACTAACATGGTTGCCTCAAGAAACGCTCCAAATGCACTATCCTCTTGGAATTAGTAAACGATTGGAGTATTGCACTAGACAAACATCTAACAACAGATGTTGTATATATTGACTTTCAAAAGGCATTTAATTCTGTATCTCATTATAAAATATTAGCCAAACTTGCCCTATTTAACATTAGAGGTAATTTAAAAAATTGGATTGCTGCATTTCTTAACAATAGATGTCAGCAAGTTAAGGTTGTAATGTCGTTATCAAACCCAACTCACATCGTTAGTGGAGTTCCTTAGGGTAGCGTGTTAGGTCCAACATTTTTTTAAATATTTATCAACGATATAACCGCTATTGTTAACAATCTTGATTGCTCTTGAAAGCTTTATGCCAATGAAATCAAGTTATAAAGTTCATTTTGCAATACGGACCATAGCCATCACCTAGTTAATGCTCTTGATAACTTAATACTTTAATCAGGACATAGTTTGTTCATAGGATCGCGCGTGCTTCGTCGAGAAAATGCATTAACTTTAACTATAAGTTAGGAGATCATATTTTAGCTTGGTCTCTATTCCAAAAGATCTCGGTTAATGAAAAAAATGTCTCTGGATTCTCAACAGAACTATAAAAAGCATATTTCAAACGTTGTACATGCAGCTAATACATAAACATAATTTATCAACTTGCTTTAAAATTCTGCATATTTTGGTCTTAATTGATAAATCTGTGTTATTTTTTATTGACAACAAAAACAATGCGCGAGGACATAAATATAAAATGCGCAAACAACAATGCACAGTGGAACAAAATCAAATCATTTGTGCCAAAATTATTTCGTAGTTTTTTTCTTTAGAATAGCTATATTTATATATAAAATACATAAATAAAGTAATAAACATGTAATTATGTTATATTAAAAAAAAATATTAAAAAAATTAAATTTTGGTGAAAAATACGAAATATTTTTGATGGACAAGACAACTTTTATCAGTGTAAACACTAAAAATATTACTTTTCAATGCATGCATTTGTCATAAAATTTTTTTAGATTTATATTTACAGAATTTATATATTATAACAGCAATGAAAGATTTTGTAGGTATTCTTTGTGTACAAAACATCTTTTTTACATGTTCAGTATTTCTCATCAACTGACCATTAACCGAAGACCAATGTTTTGTTATAACTTTTTTAATTGCAAAAAGTTGCAGAATATTTATGATGCATGTCTATTTGCATACATTTAGCATGAGATTTGAATAATCAAATGTTTGGAGGATATTGGAGGATGGTTTATCTGATACCTAACATCAAAGGTTCGTAGCAAAAAAACTATTCCACCCCCTCCTCTCAATCTTTAGTATGTATATAGTTTTTAAATCTATAAAAACTTTTACATTCGCGCTAATTAAGTAACTATATTAATTTTGAAATTACCATTGTCGCAAAAAAGAACATCGTGACGTTCTTCTAATTGAGTGTTTGCTATAGCCATATGAACAATTTGAAACTTTTTTATTCTTTTAATTACACTTTCCACATGTATACAAACATTAGATAGCTGTCTTGATGCATCCCATTCTATCCAGATAGTTTTCTGTCTCTCTTAAAAGCTGGGATTTTGTAGTTCTTGTGGAACACCACATGATGTATTTATTAATAGAGGAGATATGGAATTTTTATTGTAAATAAGCTGTGTATGGTTAATAAAATAACTTTTGAACCATAACAGGGTTTTATCTTTAATAACATTATATTAGGTTTATTATCAGGAATTGATAATTTACAGTATTGTATGATTTTGACAAATTAAAAACAAAACACAAATTGTAAAACAAGAGTATTTACGAGAGTCAATTATATAGCGCGTAAGTTGAAAAATAAAATGCTCGGTTGATTTATTTTTTTAAAACCTTTTTTAAAATTGGTTTTCGTATAGTATTTCATTTTCAATAAAAATAGATTTGGTTATACATTATCTTTTCTAAGTTTTTTAAGCTAAACTGGAAGAAATGAAATATGGTGATAATTTGTCATATTTGCACGATCCCCAGTCTCAAAGATTGGAATTTTTCTATAATTAGTTTATCTAGAAAGTACCCTTATCCAACTTTTGCTCTGAAGATTTTATAAACAATATCTTTTCTGACATTGTAAGAACCGTATTATATATAATCACTTTTATTTGTGTTATTATCATCATATTCAGATGCTTTATTTCGTTTTAATGACTTAAAAGCAACTTCAAATTCATTAAAAGTTAATTCAGTAAAATTTAAATTAGAGTTTATTGGTGTTTCAAACTCATCAACAAGTTTATCATTAATGTATTGAATACTATTGCTCAAATTTTTATTCAAAATATATCCAATTACTAATTTTAGATATTTTCATACAGTTCTGGGGCTCTTACATTTCATGAAACTGCTACATAATCCATATAAAAAAGAACCTGGAGCCTAAACTTTTTTGTGTATAAATTAATATAAAGATTTTGGTTTAAAACTATTTTTCATACCAAAACTCATATATTCTGATAATTGTAAAGCAGCTTAAGCTTCTTTTTCTTTACCATCTTGGCGCAAACTACAACCCGATGCAAACAATAGTTCAGAAGATGAAAAAGATGCAACTAATGGGGCCAATCTTTTTTACATTGTTTTATTACTCAAATTATCATTGTTCACCTGGGGTCTGCCAGACACTACAGTTCAATAAGAGCAGAGTTATCTTTATCAATTGAGGCAGTTAGAAAAATATTCTTATTATCAATTACAAATTGAACCAGTTTATTTTGTAGCCGTTGTTTGTTATTCTCTTCAAAACGAATTTTAGAGCTTTTGCATGTTTTCCATCTTTGTCAAAAATGCTTGATGAAATTAGACTAGTTATTATTTCAGTTAAGTTCTTGCCATTTACAACTGCATCAGAAGCATACCGCCTGATAATTATACAAAAACATATACATTTTATTAAAACTGAATGTTTAAGCTATAAAATGGTATATAAAAATGTAGTTTTTGAGAATTATTTTTTTTACTTTTGTCCACCACCTGGCCCACTGTGTAATGGTGAAAAACTTGTTTAATTTAAATGTAATATTATTTGTGTTATTTATTAATTTGTTGTCAATTTTTATAAAAGTTGAACTTGTGTTTGGTTTAGGTTTGTTAAACATCTCTTTCATGACTTGCCAGATACGAAGTTTTTCAAATAAATTTTTGTATGTTTTATAATTTTGTTTATATATTTCTAATTTTGATTTTAGGTATTTAATGTAGAGCTTCTGCTTAATTTTTGCTGATTTTTTGAGACCTTTCGTAATCCGAGGATTGACTAGAGGGTAGTATTGATAAGAATCGTCGTTTTTTACATAAAACTTAAAAAAAAAAAATTTTTTTATCAATTATTTAAAAAAATCATGTTAAAAGTATTACTACATACAGAGGCGATTTTACGGCAGGAGGAAGGTGTTCTACCCCTTAAACAAATTTTACAAATTTAGTTGACTAGTTGGGTATTTGACACAAGTCAGTCGGGTAAATTTTATTGGCAAATCTGCGTGATCAGAGGGCCTACATTAAAGGTGGTGGAACAGTGAGGGCTTCAGTCTCTCACTTTCAAAAGTGTGGGTGCTTTAGATATTGTATCCCCCCACACATAGTCATGATGGAACCGTCTCATTAAAAAGAGCAGACACTGATTTCTATCTTTGTACATAACAACCCTTCCTCAAATACAAGTGTATCAATAAAAGAAATTAATCAAGAAAGAAATGATGGTGAAAATCTTTTCCTGCTTGTTCCTACTACGAGTAGAATACCGAAAAAACAGAAATTTTTTCTGATATAAAAGCAACCAAAAAAATGTGTGGCAAACAATTTAGATTTTTCTATGAAAAATGGATTATAGATTACCCTTAAATTCATCTATGTCAATCCAAAAAGAAATTATTTTGCTATATTTTCAACAGAGTTGTTAGTGGGTTGGGGTAACCCATGGGTTGGGTTGGGTTGGGTTGGGTTGAGGAAGTATAACCCACTGATAACCCACGCCTTAGCTGCATTTTCATTGTATTTTCGCCGTTTCACCGTTATGTTTATTTCATTATTTGCGCTTAAGATTTAACGGATTTGCTATCGAATGACGCAGTTTTATTAAAGCCAACCGTCGAATTGACGTCAACACATCGATATCCAGGCCGCTGTATTAATGTAAAAAAAAATAATGTATAATAATTAGTGTAATAAAAAACTGCTCTTGCGTCATCGAAAGCATAATTACTTTCGATGACGTAAGAGCAGTTTTTTACAGTTAGCGATTAGAGCGTTTTTTTCTGCGTGAATGACGTCATATAGCAAATTCATCGCTGAGTACGGCTATATAAACAGCATAAAATTAAATTAAAAGCATCATAATAATTCAAACTAAGCATGATGGCGAATGCCGATGAATTAGAAAATAAATTGAAACGTTACCCCAATAATTATTTATTCAAACCGTACGAGGCTGCAAAATCTGCGATTTGGGATAGGTTTACTTTAATATTTGAAAAGCGTGACGTTGCCGGAAATGGAGAGCCATCGAGTGTTGAATTGAAATATTTCTGTGCGTGTACCGTATGCAAAAAAGTGTATGCGTATAAGTCTGCTGATGGTCTAAGCTGCTTTGGCACAAAAAATCTCATAAATCATGCAAAATTATGCGGCACGAAGGACAGCAAACAACTGCAGATTCGTCAATGTTTTGCGTTAAAGTGTCAATTGACAAAAGATGACTGTGACCTTATGAAAAGAAAAGAAGTAGAACTCTGTGCTGATGGTTATCATTCTTTTCGATCTGTCGAACACGATGGTTTTAAGAGACTGCTTCAAACATGTGTTGACTTTGGCGCCAAGTATGGAAAATTTGACATCACTGACGCTCTAGTTAAACGTGAAACTGTAACGCAAGCTACACGGCTACAAGCTGCAGAAATAAAGAAGAGAATAATAGACGCTATTAAGGAGCCTATCGAAGATGGAACAATTTCACTGTGTCTCGACTTGTACACTGACGACTACAGGAAAAAAGCGTACCTTGAGGTTCATGCTTCGTGGATTGACCGACAATTTTGCGTACAACATGCAGCGTTGGCCATTCGCCACTTTGGGACTGAAGCTCACACGGGTGTCAACATATCAACTGCGGTGAATACCATCTTCGCTGAATATGCTTTGCCAGAAAAGGATACGCCAGTGACAACTGACCACGGATCGAACGTCGTAGCAGCATTGAAGAACAATGTTCGACTTGACTGCATGTGCCACCGTTTACACACGGTCCTCACCAGTGCATGGAAAGACACAATGGCCGAAGAACCCGAGGCTGCTATCTATGAATCTGCCGTTTCTGACCTCTGTCGTTACGTCAAGCAAGCTACTGGCATACAGGTAAATGTTTACAACTCATGTTGCTTAAAAGTATTTTACCTCGTTCTGCGATGACAGTGTGTGTCTGCGTTATACATGAACAATAATAATATGTTGTTACATTTTTTATTGCAAAAATTACATTATTATATTTTTATTAGTTTGTTATTGTTGGTGCCGCTAATGCTATGTTGTTGTTGTGACTGTTGTTGTTGTTGTTACGTTGTAACTTATATATTGTTAATAATAATTATTGTAGGAACAACTACCAAAGTCACTAAAGCATGGAGGTGACACTAGACCGTGGATATCCATGTTTCGCCGAGCCGACTCTGTGGAAGACAGCTATGACGCACTCGTCGTTATTCTGACAAACAAGGACAAGCTATCGACAATCGCCAATGTCAGCAGAAAAGTTATCCGCGAAATTCGTGATGTGACTGACGGCATAAAAGATATATTTGAAGGTATGGAGAAGGTTACTGAACCAACTATGCAACAAGTAGTTCCGTCTTACTACCTACTGATTAAGCGGCTTCAACCTGCACCAGGATTGACAACAGCAGCAGCAACATTTCGGCAAAAACTCATTAAATACTTAGATTTAAAGTTTTGGACATCTATTAAAGCAATGCATTGGCTATCGTGTTTCCTAGATCCCTCTTTCAGAAATTTTGCATTTATACCTAATGTGACGGCGGCTGACAAAAGATTTAAGCGTGACTTGCTCAATGACGTCGATCAGTGGCTTCTGGCTGAAATGCAGCCCGCTGCTACACAAATTGCCAGGAAAGCAGCAGGAGAAGAATTGATGGAACAAGGTGTCCAACTCCAATTGGAAGCGCCAGCAAAGAAGAGAAGAACGGACCCGTTTGATGAGCTGCGAACAATGCAGTCAACGCGAGATCGGCCACAGACGCAAGACGCGCAATTACATAATGAAGCAACAGTGCTACAGGAGACTTGCCAACATGAACTGTCCAGCTAGAAGAGTCTTCGTGTTACTGCTGCGTGCAAGAATCCCTTAACCTTCTGGAAGGACAACGCAGCCGATTATCCCATTCTAGCAGCAACATCTCGCAGACTATACTGCATATCAGCAACCTCTGCGCAGTCAGAAAGAGACTTTTCTTCTGTTGGGCACTCCATTACAGACACAAGGTCGCAACTATCACCGGCTAACGTAGAAGCTATCGAATTAGTACGCTGGGGAATGCGAAATGACATGTTTCACAAATATAGTGCTCATTTATGTTAAAGCTGTTCTTTGTTAGTTTGCTTACTAACACATATAGTGACAGTAACTGAGTAACAACATATTATTTGTATCTAATATGGTTGTATAGGCTAGAATGTATTAAAATGTCGCCAATTTAACGGTATAATTATACATGTTTGCATGCACTCCGTTGGTCAACCCATGGGTTGGGTTGGGTTCATGTGGCAGTGGGTTGGGTTGGGTAGGGTTCAATTTTCTTAACCCACTAACAACTCTGATTTTCAATGGTGCTGTTAAGAAAAATCTGGTATTCTTTTCAAAATGCGGTAAACAAAAGTTTTTCATTTGACAATTGGTTATGACAATTGGACAACTATTGACAATTTTGCAATCTTTCTACAAAAGTTGTAGAAAGTTCACGAAAATACGACCTATCATCATTTTATAAGGAGGCACAGGAAAAACTATTCACACTAAGTGTAGCAGGTTCAAAAACATCAAATGAAAAGTAAAATGCATGATAAGCAATGCGATGAGCATTACAAGTACCTAATTCGTGTAATCTTTACATTAAAATGTGATATGCGACAAGACTCGACGGAATGATGAAATTGAAGACAATCTTAATTGGTTACTTTTTATAAGAAGTGAAGATTATGCACTTCTATCGAGCTGGCTGTCAAACAGTAAGTACATGTCTTATGATATTGTTAGCGAGGTGATACAACTAATGGTAAATTATGTGCTAAGAAATGTGCTTGTGCTAATAAATCAAGAATTTTTTTTTTCTATAATTACTTATTTGCTATTATTTATTTATTTTTGTCAGCAACCATTTACAACTCAAGGTGATTTATTAAATATTTTGTGCAGCATGATTCTGTTGCTTGAGGAGACATTCGAATTTAGATTTGTTTGTACAGTCCAAAACAATATTGCCATAAGATAAATTACTATTGATGAATGCAAAGTATAGCTGAGTTAGTGTAGATTTGTCTAAGATTTGAAGGTTTTTATATAAAATACCAATATTTCGAATATATTTATATTATTTGCGAATATATTTAGTCTGATCTCTTCAAGATAAATTTTCATCTATTAACACAACAAGTAATTTGTTTGTGAATGAGCACTCATTTTTGATGTTCTTTATATATAGCATTGGCAAGGATGTACAAATATATTAAAACTTTCGTTTAGAATGGAATAAAGAAAACTTAATTTTATCAGTGTTTAAAGATGGGCTGTTCACAAGATTGATATAATAAAATAAAGTGGTGTCATCTGCAAACACGACATTGTATTTGATGCTCTATATATAGATTGTTAACATAGATATAAAAAGTAGAAGATCTAAGGTTGTTCCTTTTGGAACCCCACATAATGTTTAAGTTTTTTTTGACGGAAAAACGTTATTTAGAAATATAAATTGTATTCGATCAGTTAAGTAACTGGTAAACCATTAATGGTATTCATGGCATATTTCATATTATTTTAGTATTTTTAAAAAATATGCCTAAAGTTAATTTGTTATGAGAAGATGCTCCGATGATAACTTCAACTAATTCAATAAATAGTACGAAAAATGTGCAGGAGTATGTTTAATTTTACTGACTAAGAGTGGACCTATAAAGACTCAATAACTTTTGTTGCCACCGATTAGATCAGAGATCTGTGTGCCGTCTACAGCAATCACACTTGGTAAGACTTTGTTATCTATTTTCAAGAATCTCTTTAAAAGCATGTTTTTTTTACGTTACCTTTCAGTTCTAATAGTTTGTTTTTAGAATATGTAATTCTGGATATTTTTTTAGTTCTTTCATACAGACGTTTGTACTCTAAGTAATGATGCTTGTCAAAATCTTTCTTTGGTTTAATAAAACGTGTATACAGCTTTTGTTTTCGTTTCAAAGATTTTAAGACTTTTTTAGAGAACCAAAGATTAAGAAGTGTTTTAGTTTTAATACGGTTTGATTTTTTAGAAAAATTCTTATCGTACAAATTAAAAATTTCTCCAGAAAAAGGAAGTAGCTGTTGTTAGAACATGTCTCGAGAAAAACAAAATTCCAATTTGCAGAAGACAAATCTAGTTTAAACATATTTATTTCTCGAGTAGTATTGATTCTTTTTTTAAGTAAGAATTCTTCCTCAGTATATCTTTTGGTTTTTTAAAAAATGCAAAGACTGGGAAATGGTCAGTTATGATACATTTAATAATGCCCGATTTAAATGTAGAATGGCAAAGGATGATTTTAAATTACGTGGTCGGTATGTAGTTGTTACGATAATATTTTTTGATGGTTTATTGTAAATTTCTAAAGTGAAAGATTTGAAACCTGGCTCAGAAAACTGGTCATTACTAATTCTATAAGTAATTTCCCCAAGCACATAGATACATATATGCCCAGAGCTCGCTTCAAACCGTGGATCTCTTGCTTCTAAAGCATACGTTTTGACCACTGCGCCAGGGTCGCAAAAAAATTTGGAACGTTTCACGAAAACTTAAAGCGCTTAACGTTCGAAGTTTATAGATTCATTTTATAAAATTTATATATTTATACCTATACCTAAATTTGTATATATATATATATATATATATATATATATATATATATAAATATATATATATATATAGAGAGAGAGAGAGAGAGAGAGAGAGAGAGAGAGAGAGAGAGAGAGAGAGAGAGAGAGAGAGAGAGAGAGAGAGAGAGAGAGAGAGAGAAACTGATTTATTTAGCTTATTGGAATTAAACCAAATTAAAAAAAAACAATTTAGAAAACCAAGTGCACAGAAAAATTTTTGGAATGAAACAAATAGTAAAGAAAAATGAAAAGAAAGAAACTCGAGAACTCAATAAAAATATATAGTATTAAAAACTTAGGAAAATATGAAAAAAAAATTTGGTACAAATAATACCATCGATTGGATATATATTTTATATATAAATGAAGGTATATGAATATCTAAATAAATGTATATAAAATAATGCAACAGCAAAATTAAATAACTCAAAGTAACTTAATCGATTAAATTGTTAGTAGTAGAAAAGTAAGGCAATAAGATCAATAATAAATAATAGATAGACAATAAGATAAATAAGACAGTAAGATCATGGTTAGAAATAAGTAGTAAAAGAAGGAAAGTACAAGAGAAAAAGTGCCGAGAAAAAACTATATTATAATAAAAACTACAAATAATATAAAACCTTCAAATAAAAACAGTCGAAAAACCCGAAAACTTACGCGTCTTGTCAATTCAAAAGCCGAAAGCGAAAAAAAGACTAAACTCATGACATTTCAAATCAAGTTCCAAAGCTAAAAGCAAAATAATATGCAATGAAAATCAAGATATTTCCGGAATTGAGTAAATGCAAATTTGCATTCGATCAGTTTTTGAAAACTTTACAATACACGAAGATTTTCTTGGTCTCCATTAGAGGGTATCAATTCACGACATTTTTTTGATTCCGGGAAGTGGGAAATTTAAAAACAATTTCCCGGGAAAAAATCCTTTCTTAAACAAACATACATACACGAGACTAACTATTAATAAGAAAATAGTATTCATTTTAAAAATGTTATTTTGTTTAAATTTTTTTTATGTATATACGAAATTTGTAGATGTATGCATTAGGATGGAGTGGTTTTGAAAAATTTTGATTCCTCTTTGGGTTCTAAGTTCTTGACAGGTCCTAACTTTGTTGAAATTTTTTCAAAATTAGCCGAATATTATGCTGATTTTAAAAATAATATTTGTTTTCATTTAAAAACAAAGAAATAAAATACAGAGTTATTTTTTTAAAAAAAACAACCAAATTTTTAACAAAACGGGGGTTTTAGGTATATTTTTAGGTATAAAACTTTTTTATCTAATAAAATTATTATTTGTATAACATGCATTTTTTTTCTGATTTATTTAAGTCCAAGGTTTATATGGTTTAGATAAAATATTAATTTTACTTAAACAAAACATATTTTGAACTTATTTGGTTAGAAAGTATTTTTTTAAAATTGTGAGGCAGCCTAGAAATAAGTCACTAAGTGATGATCTTCGTTTTGAGCAAAATTTAAACGACAATAAAAATCTCTTGCTTTTTATTGAGGTTGGTTGTATGCAACTTTTTATTGAGGTTGGCTGTATGCAACTCTCTATTGAGATTGGTTGTATGAAAATTGAGGCACCAAGCAGCTTTTTTAAATTAAATGTAATATTTCCAGTATTTTTTTGAGGGTTAGAATCTTTAGTTATAACACACTTTTTAGGTTTATATGCTGCATTTATGCGTTTGGAGGTATTTAATCAAAGTCTCAAGATCTTGATTTCTTTATTCTTTAACACAAAGAGACAGACCTAACAACACCTCCTCTGAAATTGCATTATTGTTGCTACCCAGGAAATCAAACAAAAAATTTAAAATTACATCAGCTGTTAGCGAATTTGCATCACGTTTACCTAATGCTTCAGCAGCTATTTTAATTGGTTGAATAGCGTTGGAAACATTTTTTAAAACTGAAACTTAAATACCTTTAAATAGCTCTCGGGAGTTCAACTCATTTAATGCTTTTTTTCACTGCGTCCATTTTTTTTTTCAACTATAAACTTTTTCAACTATTGTCACAATGCTATCTCCATCTGGTCCGGAAATCTAGCAGTAAATTGAGTTCAATTCCATGCTATACTTTCACATAGTCTTGTAAAATGGAATTTCTTTAAGGCGGTTGTTTAAAAAACTATTTTTCTAATTACTTTTAAAGCCGCATTTATATCTTCTCTTTCACATAGGGGAGACCGGGCTAGTTTCTTTTTTTTTTCAAATTTTTATCTGGGTTATAAAATAGATCTTATTGACGCACTAAACCAACATTGATAAACAAAATATAAAACTTAGTTGTTTCGCAATAGTGAAATAAAAATGAAAATAAAAATATTGCAACTTATCCCGCACCGTGCTGCAAGTTGAAACAGTGAACGAGGTTAGTTGCAACACAACACTTGAAAAGTATAAGCTTCGCAGAGATCAAAGAAGTATTACAAGTTAATCTCTAATTTAAATTTGACAACAAAAATTTTATAATTACATTAAAGGAAAGTATCTTCATTGAGCCGCAATACCTTTATTATGAGAGAATTCCCATACACCTGACTTGTTTAGTAAACTGATAATTGTATTCAAAGATTTCAGAGACTGAAGAAATGAAATAAGAAGAATTATTATTTAAACTATTTTAATATTTTAACTCCAAAGTGTTTCTGAAAAAAACGGTATTCTTTCGGTCATTAAACAATAAAATTGTTTAGAAAAATGCAAAAGATAAAAAAGTCGACGTTAAAAAAATTTCAATTAATTTAGAAATAACAAGAAAAGTGCGTAAAGTCAATAAAAGTGCGTAAAATCAATAAAAAATATTTTATGATTCAACCTACCCCAAGCAATTGGTTGCAACTTACCCCGTAGGCATCATGATCACTCTAATCAATGTATAAAGTTATTTACTTTAAATAAATTTTTTTAATCTTTTTGTATTTGAAAAAGATTTTTTTAACTTACCATTATTTTATTATGGTCATAAATCTCTAAGTTTACAGTGAAATCTAAAAAAGCTTCGAAAACAAAAATTAGAATTTTTAGTTGAAAAAACAAAATCATCAAGCTTTTGAAATTTTCAATTTATTACTGTAAGTTTTTTTATAGCTGACGTGTTATAATTATAATTATATAATGTAAAAAAAATTTAGGAATAATATATAAAAACCATTCTTTAAAACGCATTGTTGCAACTTACCCCTGTTGCAACTAGCCCCGGTCTTTCCTACTTGCGGTTCGAAATCGTGACGCGAATATATGTCCAGAGTTTGTTTCGAACCTGGCTCTCACGCTTCTAAAGCAAGCACTCTAACCAATGCACCACGGCCGCACAAAATATATATAGATAATCTATCAAATTTTATTACTGCAGCTGCATCATTGGTTAATGCAACAACATCTGAAGAGAGAATTGCGAACTCTCATAGTTTCTTTTCAACTAGGTTGTTACTTCAGCTGTACAACTTCCATGACATTTTAACAAGTCCTAGATGAATAAATAACTTATTAAAATGAATGTATATTCAAAATATTTAAGTAGATATTCAAGTATCTTCGATTGCGTAGACTTGTCCATTCATCAAACGACAAAACTTTCCTCTTTTTTCTTTACGTGATTTTATTTTAACAGTAAATTCATTATTTGCCACAGCACAATATTTATGAATTAGTTTCATCACATTGTTTTTACTGTTTGGAGGATTAAATTAAATTAGATTAAAATTTATTAGAACAGTGATACATATTCTAAAAGACACGCAGATCAATAAAATATGAAGGACTCTGATAACGTACCCTACAATAACATAATACATGTGCTAGATAATTTACAATATATATATATATATATATATATATATATATATATATATATATATATATATATATATATATATATATATATATATATATATATAATTTTAAATTTGAAGCTCTTGATATTTTTGACATAAACGACGTCAGACGGCAAGTTGTTGTTCCAAATATTACCAACCCTGAGTGTGAAAGAGTATTTACGAAAATCGAGTTTACACTTTAGTTAGCGTAATTTGATATTGTAACCTCGAGTGTAAATAAAGTTGTTTATTAAAAAGAAACTAGATTTATTTTGGCAAACTAAATTGTTCAGAATTTTGTAACATGTAACTATGTCTTGCTTAAGGCGACAAATTTCTAGTAGTTCCAAACCAAGAATTCTGAGCCTATCAAAACATGAAAATTTATTTAGGTTAGCAATACTCTTGGTAAAACGTCTTTGATCTCTTTCCACTGCTTTGTTCATTTCTGTGCGGTTTGGCGACCAAACTGGAGAGCAATATTCTAAGATCGGTCTTATGTAGGCAGTATAGGCTTTAACGATAACATGTGGATCACGACTAAATTGATATTGTTTTTCACTTAATGCTTGACGAATAAATTTGCTTTCGCATGTTCCGTGAATTGAAAATCCATCAACGGTCGCAAGTCTGGTCACTGTCTCTGCTAAGGACTGTTTCTTAGAAAAAAATAATGCGAGAGACTTTCTTGCTTTGGCAGGGATTGTCTCACAGTTAATTGAACCAGTAATTTGATTGTCATTTAATGTTCTTTTCTTGATATTAATGTTATAAACATATTGCAAATGTCTTATTAATGCATTAATTGACGAGCCTTACAACTTAATAATTTATTATAATAATTTACATTTTTAACACTTGGTTTGTTTGCCTCCTTTTTCTTTTGAAAAATATTTTCACACTGAATCTGCCATGAATAAAACATGTTCTGAGGTTAAAGAATAATAGTAAGAAAATTTTTGAAACTTACTTAACATGTCAATACGTGGAGAACTGAATGTTATAAAAAATTTCATGAACAATAAATTTAATTACATATTATAAAGACTAACTAGCGTTTTGTATTTGAAATTTATGCGTAAGTTTGGAATCACGTTTTACAAGCCACTGGAGAGCATTTAGCGTTTTGTATTAGAAATAATGACTTTTATGTTTGTTTTTAATCAAGTTTAATTTCCCGGGAAGAACCCTCTAGTCTCCTTGCAGTTGATGCTACCGACAGTAAATCGCTTTTTTATGCAATATCTGATGTTTTAATAAGATTTTGACTAGACAAGAAAACGGTGTGTGGGCAGAGTTACGATGGTGCTAATTGAATGACAAAGCATTTAAGTCATCATGCCAAACTATTTAAAATGATTTCAAAGAAGCGATTTTTATACATTGTTACACACATCGGATCAACCTTGGTTTTCAAGATTCTAATAAACAAGTTATTTGGATGATTGAGGGACAAGAGTTGTGCAAGCTGTTGCATAATTTCATTCATTTAGCTCCAAAGAAACTGGTAGGGTTTAAAAAATTACAATGTGTTTTACTTGATGAGGATGACAAGCAAATCAATTTAAGTGCTCCTCGTCTAACTTTTTTTACCACTAGGACCAAATTCTGACAAATTTTCAAGTAATTATTTCAGAGCTTCAAGAAATTTCAGAATCAAATGATCCTAACAGAGCTAAAGCAGTAGACTTAATTGAAAAGTTAATATCATTTCAATTATACTTCTGAATTAGATGCAATTTGATACAGTTGATGAAAAGATGAATTAGATACAATTGCTTCATCAATAATGTTATTAAAATTTCATATATCATATATGCGGTCTGAAACTCGTTTTAAATTATTTTTTAAATCTTATGTTAAGGAAGGAGTTGATAAATTTGGTAACAATTCGACTCATGCTTGCTTGCCTTGCCGACGTTTAAGTCCTTCTCGCTTTGATGATAATATTCTGAACAATCACAAATGGAACATGATGGATTGTTACCGAGTCCAGTATCACGAGGTACTAGACGTTATAGAAATCAACGATTTCCAGAAAGTTTAATGGAATTATTCATTGCTTTGGAAAAAATATTGTCCACTGCAAATAGTGATATGGACATATCAAGATATTATAAAAGTTTTCTATAAAAGTTATATAGTTTATGAGTTATGATTAAAAGCTTTACTCTTTCTGTTTAAATCCATTAAGGAAACTTATAATATCACATGTAAAATGCTAAACAAGAAAAATTAATCACAACTATAATTGGTATGTTGAACGACACTAAAGGAGTCTTAATAATGTTTTCTAAAATATCAAAATTGCTCAAATTTTACTTGGCGATACTATTGACAACCTGCACAGCTGAGCGATCTTTCTCTCATCAAAGAATGATGAAGTCAAATAGTCGATCGACCTCGACTCAAAAGCGATTGAATCATTTTCTACTTTTTACAACTTAATAAATAAAATTTATAGCAAGACTTTGTAAATAGAAAAATTAAAGACACTGCAATTTCTTATTTTGGCAAACGTTAAACTCTTTTTAGATTGTAATATATTATTTTAATTTAAGTCTGCGTGAAATAATTTGATACGACGTTAAATTTTAGAAAAATATGCTTATAGTTGATGTTATACTGTATTAAAAATGACAGAGGCTGCCTTTGAACTTTGGAGGCCCTGGGCAAGATCAAAATGTGAGACCCCTGAAATGAAAAAAAAAAATTTTTAATTATTTTTATCAAATTATTATTATAGTCATGACTTCATTGAAACTTGACTTTACGAGCTTTAATATTGGCAAATGTTTCAACTAATGCACTAATATCTATGTTCTTTAACTTGTCAATTTCAATTGATATCTCAGCTAAGCCTGTAAGTCTGCATTGTGACATATTTGACCTTAAGTAGGTTTTAATTAATCTAAGTTTTGAGAAACTTCTTTCTGCGGAAGCAACACTGAGTGGCAATGTCAATAAAATTCGCAATGCTATAACTAAATTTGGAAAAGATAGTTTGTAGTGATTTTCTAAAATAAACTTGATCAGTGCCTTAGGGAGCAATTTTCCTGGAACCATACTGGATATTGCTTTGATTTCATTAAATAATTGATTTGAAATCACATCTGAATGTCCATCTTCAGTTAAGACAACCTCTAAATCCTAGCTATGTTTCTTAAGTGCTTCAGTATATTGGGTGACTTCTGGAATTTTATATAAGAATCCAAAAAGCTCAGAAAGTTCTTTCAGTTGATTAAATTGACTTGTTAAAGATGATAGCACTTGATCTACCAGTACATTGAAAACCTCCACCACATACTGTGTTTCTGGATTTAAAATTGGTTCATCTGCAGATTCATAGGAAAAAATAGTTTTTTTCTTTCGGGGACAAACTGTGTTTTCAGCTTCAAACTGAGGACTTGCTTCTAATTCTTCTGCAATTTCCATAGCAAAAAGTTTGGCATCCTTAATTCCTTTATCACGAAAGTCATTAAAATACTTGAGTAGTTGGTCAATTTCGGTTTATGCTGTTGATAGATCATAGTCTGGAGACTGCATTTTTTTGCTGACCAAATTTACTTGAAATAATATGTCATACCATACACTCAAGCTTACCATGAATGTAAATTTGAACATTTGCTTGGCAAGATTAATTGCCTGAAATTTAGTAGATGCATCATACTCTGAACTGTTAGCAATTTCAACTAGAGCATCATAAATTTTGGAATATTCATATTTTAATGTCTTTAAGCTGTCCACTCGAGACTTCCATCGAGTATCAGACAGTGGCTTCAAATTCAAAGTTTGCACTGATTTCATTAAAATGGCCCACCTGATATTAGAACCTGAGAAAAAGTTATAAACTTCTTGAAATAAACCAAAAAATGACACTACTTTTGAAGAAGATTTTGCAGCATCACATACCATCAAATTCAAACTGTGGGCACTACATGGCATAAAAAACGCTCTAGGGTTAATGTCTCTTATTCTTTTTTGCACTCCAGAATGAATCCCTTTCATTTTTGCTTCATTATCATATGATTGACCTCGACAATTTAATATATCAAGACCTGCTTATGTCAAATGTTTCAGGAAAGTTTCTGTTAAAACTTCACCGGTTGTCCTATTTACATCAACAAATCCAATAAAATGTTCTTCAACTGCAAATTACTTGCAGTTGTAAAATCTAAGAACTAGGGTTAATTGTTCTTGGTGAGTTACGTCTGTAGTGCAATCCATAATTATTGAATAATATTTTGCATTCTGACAATTTAAAATTATAGATTTCTTTATCTCTGAACCCAAAAGTTGAATAATTTGGTTTTGAATGTTTTTGCCAAGATAGTGATCACTTACTTCGTGTGGTTTAACTTTTCTTAGATGCTCTTGAAGTATTGGATCAAATTCTGAAATCATTTCAATCAAGCCCAAAACATTTCCATTGTCTTTAGAAAATAATTTATCAGTGTGTCTTTGTATGTTAAATTGTGAGAGGCAAGAAATTTTATAACAGAAATTATTCTCTTCAAAATGTTTTGCGAATACTCCACTTCTAATTTGATTTTTTTTAAGTTGCATTCATTGACAGTCTTATTTTTCTTCATTCTTGCAGCCAAATCCATCCACTTTATAAAGCATTCCTTGTAGTTTACGGACTTCTTATGGTCCTTGAGATCTGATGTTATATGTTTCCAATCAGAGTATCCATTTTCAGTTAATTTTGTTCTCTTTTTTCCGATAGAAAATATTTTGCAAGGAAAACAAAATATGCTGAATACTTGGAATAAACTAACCATTTTCTTTCATAGGTTTCCCCATTTGGAAAATGCCCTTTAATATATAATAATAATACATCACAGAGAACTTTCGTCCATGGTCATCTTTTGGAAAATCTTCCTCCTTCAGTTTTATAGAACCTTGTTGAACTAGAATTTCTCTAAATGAATTCATTAAGATTTTGGGCCAAAGAGCAGGATCCTCAATTCTGAAATGCAACAATTAAGGAAATTAGAATTGGATCTTTCATAAGAGAAGAAAGATTTATACAGTAGAGTCTCTATTATCCAACTAATACGGGACCAAGGGGTGTCGGATAAGAGAAAAAATTGTCGGATAACAAGGATACGGAGAATGAAAAAAAATAATAATTTATAAGCATTAGTAGGTTACAGTTTTTAATGTGATTGTGCGTATTTATATTATTTAAATAACGCAAAACAAGGCAAAAATATGCAAAATATCAATAGAAACTATGAAAAAAAAAGGTAAGTTAACAAATAAAACTAAAAAAAATGGGAAAAAAAAAGTTCTTTTCGGATAACCGAGTGACGGATAACTGGGACTGTACTGTTTTCATACAAAAGTAATTTCCTACTTACTGTGATGTTGATGGAAACGTAATATTTTCTTCAACAAGATTATTTTCTGGAACATAGAGGGGCTGTTGATCATCTTCGGGTTGAGGACCATAAATCCCATCACTCAGTGGCTTAAGGTGACGCAAAATTGAATTCTTCTGAGTGGCGAGGTATATCTTCCTCGAGTTTTCTTTTTCTCTATTAATATTAATATTTTTATTATAAAATATATATTTAAATTTTAAAATTATGAGGCCCTAAAAATCCTGAGGCCTTGCCAAATCCGGAATGGTCCCCCCCCCCCCCAAAGGTAGCCTCTGGAAAATGGATACACGTGGTTTTCTTTTTAAATTATCTGAAAATTAGTTTTATAAAATTTGCAAAATATTTTTAGCTACCTCCCCCCCCCCCCCCCTTATCTCAACCCTCCACTTATTATTTCCTTATGCCAGCCCTGGCTTACATGATTCTAAATGTGCACTACATTCTTGTTATTTACTAATTTTTTCAATTTTCTAACTATTTTTCCCAATCCTCATAATTAATAGCTTTAACAACTGGTTGGGTTAATTTAGTTCATTATACAAATTCAACATAAACATTTGTAACTCAAGTAATTTTTTTTTTTTTTTTGGTAACCAGCCGTTTTTTTTAAGGATTCCAACCCCCTCCTTCCCCCCTCCCCCAACCTTCATTTTATTTGTTGAATCGCCTCGGAATGGAATAGCTCTACAAATATTTTAACCTAAATTGGTGACGTTTTTCATAAATATCTAACAAAATTTTCAGAAAACAACTTATTATTAAAAGAACTCTTATTCAGAATCAAAAACCTTTTACACAAAAAATTTTATAAAAAGTTTCAACAATAATTAAGACCACTATCACTAAAGTCATGTCTTTGTAAAAGGGTCGCTCAATTTATTTCCTTTTTTGTTTTTAAACTTTTAGGTGCTCTAAGAAGTCCTTACGGTCTTATTACAGAGCACCGCGGAAGAGCATTTAATAGGAAGTTCATGCCTCCTTCCCAACCGATGTCGCAAAACTTGCCCAGAGGTGGGGTTTGAACCACAGATTTTATGTTTCTGAAGCACACTGCGCCACGGCTGCTCTACCTATGCCTCAGAGAGATAATGAAGGGGAAAATATTCACAATTTTAAAGTATAGTTTATTTCTTTAAAAACATTTCGTACTCTAAGGCATAAATAAGTGATATAAGGGTATTACGATAGTAGTTTTATTGAATTAAGGGTTAATTAAATTTGATCTAGTTTTGCGACATTACAACTTACATTCCAATATATTGTTAATGACAAAAAACATGTTTTTTATAAAACTATTGTTGCTTTGGCATCATTTAATATCTAATATAAGATATGAATATATATATATATATATATATATATATATATATATATATATATATATATATATATATATATATATATATATATATATATATATATTAGTATAAAATCACTTAACAAAAACTTTTTCCATTTAACACTGTGTTTCATCAACAAAGATTCATCAGAAATCTTTTTCATCAACAAAGATTCATCAGAAAAAGATTTCTGATGAATCTTTGTTGATGAAACTCAGTGTTAAATGGAAAAAATATTTTTGTTAAGTGATTTTCTACTAATATATAATTGCTCTGTTCTTTTAAGAACATTGAGCACTCTATTGTGTAGAATACTTTTTAAAGTTGTTTATTTATATATATATATATATATATATATATATATATATATATATATATATATATATATATATATATATATATATATATATATATATATATATATATATATATATACAGTGGTGGCCAAAAGTCTTGGAACAAAACATTTAACGACCAAAAAAAATTTATTTTTGATCTAAAGTATAAATTTTGAAAGTTTGATGCTTTTGTTTTTACATAGCAATATGTTTATAGTTACATTTTTGTATATTGCGCAATTTATTATCGTTTTTTATTATTCATAAGCAATTTATCAGCTATATTATGCCAGAACTTTCACCTAAAAAAAGAGGAATTATTGCTGCATTATATGAACAAGGTTTAGTTCAAAGAGAAGTATCTGAAAAGCTTGGTTGTTCATTATCAACTGTAAGTAGAACTTTAAAAAGGCATAAAGAAGAGTCCCAATTAAATTTTACTTCAAAGATGAGATCAGGCAGGCCCAGAGCAACCACTTCAAGAACTGACAAACTTATTGGCCGGATCAGCCATGCAAATCCACGGCACGGCAATCCATCTGCACACGAGATTTCAAAAGAAATTTTTATTGAGAAAAAAGGAAGTGACCGAACAGTTAGAAGAAGGCTTTTGGTTGATTTCAAAATGAAGGCATGCAAGCCAGCAAAAAAACCTTTTTTATCATTAAAAAACCTAAAAGATCGAAAAACATTTTGTCAGCGCTACAAAAATTGGACTGGAGAAAATTGGTCTAAAGTTCTTTTTTCTGATGAAACATGTATTAAACAATTTAATGTTACAAACAACTTTGTAAGAAGACCAAAAAACTGTAGATATATGCCAAAATATACAGTTAGCAGTGTCAAGGCTCCTGTGTCTTGTATGGTTTGGGGTGCTATTTCTGCCAAAGGACATGGGCCATTATGGATAATGCCCAAGAATACCACAATAAACAGCAAAGTCTATTTGGATGTTATGAAGGAGAAGTTGCCACCTTTCATGCAGATCTTGAACTGCACTTATTTCCAACAGGATGGTGTACCATGCCACACAGCCAAAATTGTAAAGAAGTGGTTTGCTGATGAAGGAATTCAAACCCTTGAAAATTGTTATCATATTATGAAAGTAAAAGTTGCTGCCAAAAAGCCTAGATCCTATAATGATTTAGTTGAAGCAATCAAATCAGTGTGGATCCATGAAATTACACCAGACTATTGTACAAAACTTGTTAACAGCATGCCAAAACGTATCCAAATGGTAATTGACAATAACTATGCTTCCATTAAATATTGAACTTTTATCATGTATGTGCATGTACCTATCATCTTTAAAATTGTTATAAACACTTATTTTATTGAAAAAAATAAAAAAATTTACTAATAAATTGTTTTTCACACAAATATATTGATTTCATAACATAAAATATGATGTTCCAGAACTTTTGGCCACCACTGTATATATATATATATATATATATATATATATATATATATATATATATATATATATATATATATATATATATATATATATATATATATATATATATATATATACACAAAAACATGCAAATTCAGGTAAAGTTTGATTTTTTTTACATGAAGTTAGTCTTTTCTCTCACATAATCCCTCATTGCTTTCAACTTAATTTTACACAAAGAGTTATAAAAAAATCCAGATGCACAAAATTGCACGGCTTTGTTCAATTCAAAATCTTTTATTAAATTTAGAATTTAAGCTTTATTTGAATATATATATATATATATATATATATATATATATATATATATATATATATATATATATATATATATATATATATATATATATAAATATGTAAAATAATATATGCAAATTATATAAATTATGTTAGTGTATTCTACAAACAGAGTGCTCAATGTTCTAAAAGAACAGAGCAATAATAAATTAGTAAAAACACTTATCTAATTTTTGATTTTTTTTTTTATTTTCTAATTTTTGATTACACTGTGTTTCACCATCAGTAGGTTCATCAGGAAGAATTTCTTCAACCTACTGATGGTGAAACACAGTGTTGAAGTAATCAAAAATTAGATAAGTGATTTTACTAATTTATATATATATATATATATATATATATATATATATATATATATATATATATATATATATATATTAGCAGTAATTTGAATAAAAACAGGTTTTTATTTTTTCAAACGGAAGCTTTTTAAAACAAAGGTATGGTCAAGCATTCATTCAAACAACCGGCACAACTTCACTTAGATCTGTTTAAGTTATTAAAGTTTATGTTACTCAGTCATGCGTTGAGAAGGTGAGTTGAACATGGCGGAGGCGCTACACTTTCGGAGCGAAGGCAAATTAGCAATACGTCTCAACTTCATTTTAAAAAATGAATAGCTTAAATTGATTGCAAGACTACAGCGTTAAACTAAAAAAAAAATGAATTCTGTTTCCTATCTTTCGTTTTGTATAGCAGGTAAGAGAAATGCAGTTTAATAAAATAAAGAAATATTTTTTAAAAAAGGTTTTTTGAATTTGTAGAAAAAGTATATAATTAAGCGGAGAGTATAATAATTAGATATAACTCTTAAATGTAAATCTTTGTAATGTGATTAAAACTTTTTAAATACGTGCGGAAAGCCAAAAAAGAATCGCGAAGTTTGATACAAAAAATGAAGAAAAATTGGTAGAAAAAAAAGACCCAAATAGATAAAAAAAAAAGAAGATGAATAGCCAATTAAGAATGAATAGTATAGATGAAAAAAAATTAAAATAAAATGTAAAGAAAAGTGTTTGATAAATGTGAAATAAAAGAGAAAACGAATAAAATAATTTACGCTGTTGTTTTTTTTAATTGATAAAACTTAAAAAAAAAGTTAATATATAGCTCATATTAATACATATTTATTTTTAAAATTATTTAGCAGTTCTTCTCCTGTGTTCGTTATACATCGAAGGAAAACCATCAATTAAAGCAAAAAAAATGAAATCTTTTGAACTACGAAAATTTAAAACTTTTAAAAAGATTTCGATGAAACCATTTCCAGTATTACAAACGCGTTCATCAAGTGGCTCTCACCAGAATCATAGCTCATTAAATAAATTGGACATCCACAAGTCTTCTAGTAACAGTTTGGTTACAATAAACCATTCTATTTTAAATAAAACTACTTTAAAACACGCCAATAAAGAGAAACCTCAACAGAATATTGAAGTAAAAAATGACGAAAGTAATGTTGAGAGTGGTTCAGGAGATGAAAGTGGAGATAATGACGTGGAAAATGAAAATATAAAAACACCTGCAAAAAATTTAATTGAAAATTATTCAGACGAACATAAAAATGTATTTTTAAACAACTTTTATAAAGCGGTGGAAAACTCAAAGATAAAAGGAAAAAATGAAATAACAAGCCACATAATCGAAACAAACCTAGGCATTTTACAACCAAGAGCCTTACCAACCACATACAATACTAATCTGACTATTGAAAATTCTGTACATAGCTATGCAACATTCAAATCTAACATTCATCTAAAGCCAAGCAGTTCAATCCAACAACGTGGTTTACTAAGTGATGCATTAAAAAATGCTAATTTTTCAATACAAAATTCTGTTCATACTTACATGGTAAAAAAATCAAACTCAAAACCAAATAAAAAAGAAAAGTTTGTACCCCTCGACCCTGTTGATGTTGTTGGTGTTAAAAGAGATAACGATCCAATTGAGAAAAGAGAAAATTATCCAATAGAGAAAGAAAGAAATTTTATGTTAAAAGGAAAAAATCCAAGTGATGTGGCAGGTATATACTGTTTTAATAAGAATTTTACTGTTTATTTTCTTCACTTGAATCTTCACTGCTGTTGCTCTTTGTTATCGCCAAGTTTTTATTATTATTACTATTATTATTTTTATTTATTTATTTATTATTCTGCCATCTTTTTCTTTATTCTTTTTCGATTATTTTCAGACTTCTTTTTTGTAATCATTCTTTCTGTTTAAACATATATTATTGTAAATTTTATTAAAAGAAAAACAAAATTAACTCAAATATTTATATTAATTCATATTATTTATTTAACAAACAGTTTGCAAAACATTATTAAAATTCTACAATTTTTACAATGTATGATTTTATATATTTTTTTTACATTTCCTACACGATTTTTTTGTATAAATAGTTTTTCACTGCGCTTATTTAACTAGCTGAAATTGAAATGAACGATAAAGCTCTTATTCCGTTACTATCATCCGCATCTCCTAAAGAATTACAATTAGATTCTGAAGCACCAAGTGAGGAAACACAAGACCATAGATCAAGAGGAAAACTTGGGTTGCCTTTTGAAGTAGGTCATGAATCAAACTATGGAAAACGAGGTAAGTTTATAAATCGATTTATATCTAGTTAAATACTTCCATTTAGAGTTGAGTTGTTCTATTAAAATTTGTTTACTATAACTGAATGAAAAAATGATTTAAACTGAATTTTTAGATGATTCCCGTCATCATGATGGTAACCGTGAAGATCATGAAATTGCCGATGACAACGCAAATGAAGGTAGTCATTATAGCAGAGAAGATAGTCAGCAACAGAGAAGAGAAGGACATTACTACCCTGATAGCGATGAAGAATACCGTAAAAAAGATTCAAAAGAAAGTTTTTATGATAACCCTCATGCACGAGAAAAAGGAGACGCACACGATTACCACGAATCTGTTAGCAATAATAGAGATAAATATAATATTAATCAAGAAGAAGAACGTATTCAAAATGACATGTCCTACCATCGGGAAAACAATGATCACGAAGATGATGATCGTGATCACCAAAAAAAATTTGACGACGACAGTTACAACGAAAAAAAACGAGACCACGATTATCGCGATAATGATTACAAAGAAAAAGATTATCACGATATTTCTGATAAATCTTTTCATAACAAAAAAACAAAAAATAATTATTACGAAGATAAGTGCGATGACAAAGAAAAAAGGAATAACATATGTAGAAACAGCGGTAGGTAGATGCTAATTGATAGGTAGATGCTAATTGGTAGGTAGAATGGTCGCGTTAATGTTAGATAAAATAGGATAAACTCACAAGCTTATAAACTTATGATTTTTTTAACTAGTATGGAGTTTTCATAAAGTTTGTTAAAACGGTAAAATAAAGCTTTTTCTGTAATCTTAATACAAAACACAATGATTTGTAAAGTACAATGTTTTATTTTGTGTTTTATTCTATGCAGTCAACAAAAAGTCAAGTTAAAAAGTTACTATATATATATATATATATATATATATATATATATATATATATATATATATATATATATATATATATATATATATATATATATATGTAAAACCTGATCTAAAAAAATAAATATATACCTAACAAATAGTTCTAAGCAAGCGCTTATCAGAGAAAAATATTATCGCTCTTGATGTTTATTATCTTATTGATGATATTGATAAATATTATGGAATTATGCATACTATATATATTATATATATATATATATATATATATATATATATATATATATATATATATATATATATATATATATATATATATATATATATATATATATATATATATATATATATATATATATATATGCATATATATTTCATTTTTTTATTATTGTTTTACAAATAAACTTACAATATGCAACTGGCTTAAAAAATGCATAATTTTTAACTATTACATTTTTATTAATTTCAAAAATTGGTTTTTTAAACAATATCTTTTAATTCTTGGTATGCTTTTCCTGCTAAATATTTTTGATAAATATATCCCAGTAGGCACAAGATGTTTTTTATACGTCTAAAAAACGCATTAATACTGTATAATACGTCCTAACCACATCTTGTGCCAACTGGAATATGTTAATTAATTTAAAAAAGGTTTAAATATTTTGATATAATAGTAAAAGTTAAAAGTTGTGTTTTGTAGGCAACGACGCAATAGGCGTACCAATGACATCACAAGACTCAGCTATGACATCACTAGACGAACAAGTATTACAGTTCCAACGTGACTCATTATACTCAATAAACTCAGACATTTCAGAGAGACCTGCAACTATAGGATCGCATCATGACATTGTTCAAATAGGTCCTGATCCAAATTTAAACGAAGCAAAACTTGTAAACAATGATGGTGCTCGTGATTTAAAAGATGATCGTATGATTGGAAAACAAAGTCATAAATATGATGATATTGTAGCACCTACTTTATCCTTATTAGCAAACCAAAATAATAATTTTAATGAAGTTGATGACGTTGTCCATAGTCCTGCAGGCTCTATAAATTCACTCAATGATATTTCAGGAATGAAAACTCCAACTTTTAACAGGTGCGCAAAAATTTATTTTTCTTATTTAATTTAGTATTGTTTCTAAGGGCTTTTTCTTAATAGTTTTAATTAATGAACACCTTATTATCCAACGCGGTATTAAAAATGATTACTGTTTTGAGTAACAAAGAAAATCTTAAAGTAACAAATAAAATCTTTGCAAAATCTTAGGTTTCAATACTTTTTTTAATCATAAAATAAAACTCAGCGCTTACCGCAATACGATGATAAGCTTATAATAGATGATAATAATAGTTTTGACTGTTAGATAAAAATTAATTTTTAGAAAAGATCTGTCTGCAGAAGAAGAAAAGCAAAAAGTTTCTTCTAATAACGATTTTTATCAAGATGGAGTTTCTGCTTTTTCAGAAATCAAAAGTAAAGGAAGCAACTCAGATGATCTGCTTAATATTGGTAAATACTTCTACAAACTTTAATTCCAATTTTTTTTTTAATAAATGACACTCTACTTCAAAATGTTTTAGTGTTTTAGTAACTTATTAGCAAGGAAATACGAATAGGGTTTCAAAATACTCGTGAAAAATGTTATACTAGCTTCTAGCTTTTTATTTAAAAGCAACTTTAGAAAAAATTAAAAACATTTGGTAACGCTCGAGAAAGCTACAGCCATTTAAGCATTTTCAAAGCAGGATTTTCTGACCCAATTTGACAACGTGTCATTGTATTTTGAAAATTTTTTATTGTATTTTCACAACAAGCTATTTGACAGTATTGATTTTTGACAATGTTTTTTAATTAGCTCTAATTGCTTTATAAATCATAAACCTTTTTGCAATTGAGGCATCTGGGAGTATTGCAAAAGTGCAGTCTGTGCTTAACATAAAATTTAAACCGTCGGAAATTGCGGCTATAAGCTCAACCTCATTACCTGGATTTGTTTGTTTATTAATCTCTTTCAATTTACTAAAGATATTTTGCATAGGATTGAGAAATGACGAGTATGATGGTAGATACAACAAGTTAAGTTGCCCATCCATAATTATATTTTCAGCGCACGACATTCAATGAACGTGGGTGTTGCTTATGACAAGTAGGAATTAAAAGTGAAACGAAGTTTCATTTTCAATTTCTGAATATAGTCAATAAAAGGTTCACCGTTGAATGTCATTTTATTAAATTTATACAAAACAATGTCATACATTAATGTCCGATTCATCGCTCAGCAAATGGAAATGTTTCAAGAAACAATTGATGAGGCAACTGATATAGCTGATGTTCCAATTTGAGAACGTCCACAAAAAACCTGTAGTGAAACATTAAATTCAACTTTGTCAATAAAAATTATTTGTTTTTTGAGTACGTTATAGGAAGAGCACTAACTTGAATTTCTTTGTGTCTCAACGGTATTTCGACATTCAAGAATAATTTGAATCAATTTCGAAAAGTAGTCAAAGTCATCTTATATTCGTCCGGTAGTTGGTTTTAAAATCACAATCGCTAACTTATTCAATATTTTGGTATTGTTTCAAGTAAATGTAGATCTTCGTCTATCCAAGATTCGATTTTGTTCTTCTGAAAGCTGATTTTTTCATATGATGTTACTGATTTCAATCATTGATGAAAGCAGAACTTGATTTTAGAACAGAACCCTAAAGTTTTGCCATAGTTTGATCTGTTTTGGTAAAGTGACGAATGATAAACAGTAATAAGTTTGGTGCCAAAAATTTAAAATGAAGTCTTTTGGTTTTCATACAATAAAATTACCTTTTCAAAATCAAATCTTTAATTTTGAAAGTGTGATTTCATTGTATTAAATTTTAAAAGATTAAAATTTGGTACAGTATTATTTGAATTTGTTGATATTAAATCTGATACAAATCGGAAAAAATTTCCTGTTTAGTATTATTTAGTTAATAGTTTTCAATAATAATCTAAATCAGAATAATGTACAAATTTATTTTTCATTTCATTGAAAATGAAATGAAAATTAACAAACTGTTCTTTTTTTTCTATTTCTATTTCTAATTTTCTATTTCATTGAAAAAATTGATAACCTGTTTATTATTTCAATGAGACAGAATAACCTTGAAACCAACTACTTTAAACTACTGGTTTATATTTTTTCAATAAAAATTGTGCTGGAGTATGTTTAATGAGCTTTCAAAATTGTTCAAAAATGGTATCAGCTAGAAGAGACTTAATACTTTATTGAGAAGAAAGCAAATAATGGTGTACCTGTGTAAACCTTTTTTTGCTAGATCTTCTGATGAAACAAATGTTCTTGAAGTTATTATGGAGTTGCTCATTGTTCTTTAGTCATCAACAGGCTACTTGATCACCAGGCTACTTGATCACCTAATATCCATCTTTAGTCAAAGCAGTCCTTTTTTTCTGAAAGTTATTTAGCATCTTCAAGTTTCCAACGTATGAAGGAGAATTCAATGAACACCGATAGGTAGTCGACATCTATTAAATAATATTTGTCTAACTAGAAATTCTTTTAAAAGACAAGTATTGTTTAATAGATGTTGACTACCTATCGGTATTCTTTGAATTCTCCTTCATACGTTGGAAACTTGTAACTTTGTTCAAAAAAAGAGGTTTGTTTATGTAATTAAATATAAATACAAATAAAAAAAATTTTTTTCAGACGTTTATCTTTTTTAAAAATTCTTTTCGGGTTATAAATTAGATTAAATTAAAATATATTTGCACATTAACTGAGAAATATTTTTTAATTTTCGTCCAATAAACGACTAACCCAGGAATAGAAAGATTAGTTTAGTCTGATTTGGTTTATCATGGAAACTTTTATATTTTTTATAAATGTTAAATATATTAAACAAAAAAGTTACCGTTTGAACTAACGTCATACACAGTTCTTTTCCTTTTTTTCTCAGTTATTTTTACTCGTGCTCTTATAAACTACTTTTTTCAGTATGATAATATAAGGTAGAAACATTTAAAAACCATCAATAATTAAACGGTATTATCAAATATTGATCCAAGTAACAAGGTATTAATAAAATATTGATGCAAATAACAAAACTAATTTATATTTAATTTTAATAACCTAACTATTTATGTTTTTATTTCTCAAATTTTTTTTAGGTAATATTGATAAATCGTTTTTTAATAAGCAAGTATCACCTGATTTTCACCAACCATCTTTTGAAAGTAAGGATAACACTCTTGGATCTCGGCGATCAACCAAAACTAATAAAGATGATTACTATAATGAAGATTTCGGGCATGCACAAAATAACGTTGAAGAAATGTATCCATTCAGCCAAATGAATAGCAAAGGAGAGCAAAGCTTTCATAATCATTTGGATGTAGGCAACTTTAGAGAAAACAATGAAAAGAAAAATTGGTATGATGGAGAACCACATAACCATCTTAACACAAAAAAACAACTACTAAAAAACTTAAGTTCCAAAAATCATTTACACCCAGAAGTAACTTCTTATGATTCCGTCTCTTATCCGCCTTCAAAGCATTATTCTCAAATGATTGATAAACCTCAACCTGCACGTGACCAATATCATCCTTTGAGCAGATCAACGCATTTGACAGCAACATTACAAAACTATGGTAAAGGTAGTCCAACACTTAGACAGAGAATGAGTAACGGTCAAGAAATTGAACTGAGTAACAGAGACTATGCTGACTATT